>NW_020838001.1:6403357-6404194 GCF_003676395.1 Aethalodelphis obliquidens
TTTTTTTAACATCTTTATTGGAGTATAATTGCTTTACAATGGTATGTTAGTTTCAGCTTCACAACAAAATGAATCAGTTATATATATACATACATTCCCATATCTCTTCCCGCTTGCGTCTCCCTCCCTCCCACCCTCCCTATCCCACCCCTCCAGGCGGTCACAAAGCACCTAGCTGATCTCCCCGTGCTATGCGGCTGCTTCCCACTAGCTATCTACCTTACGTTTGGTAGTGTATATATGTCCATGCCTCTTTATCGCTTTGTCACCGTTTACACTTCCCCCTCCCCATATCCTCAAGTCCATTCTCTAGTAAGTCTGTGTCTTTATTCCTGTTTCACCCCTAGGTTTTTCATGACATTTTTTTTTTTTTTTAAATTCCATATATATGTGTTAGCATACGGTATTTGTCTCTCTCTTTCTGACTTACTTCACTCTGTATGACAGACTCTAGGTCTATCCACCTCATTACAAATAGCTCAATTTCGTCTCTTTTTATGGCTGAGTAATGTTCCATTGTATATATGTGCCACATCTTCTTTATCCATTCATCCGATGATGGACACTTAGGTTGTTTCCATCTCTGGGCTATTGTAAATAGAGCTGCAATGAACATTTTGGTACATGACTCTTTTTGAATTATGGTTTTCTCAGGGTATATGCCCAGTAGTGGGATTGCTGGGTCATATGGTAGTTCTATTTGTAGCTTTTTAAGGAACCTCCATTCTGTTCTCCACAGTGGCTGTATCAATTTACATTCCCACCAACAGTGTAAGAGGGTTCCCTTTTCTCCACACCCTCTCCAGCATTTATTGTTTCTAGATTTTTTGATGATGG
>NW_020838001.1:6404204-6544773 GCF_003676395.1 Aethalodelphis obliquidens
TCATTTGCAAATATTTTCTCCCATTCTGAGGGTTGTCTTTTGGTCTTGTTTATGGTTTCCTTTGCTGTGCAAAAGCTTTGAAGTTTCATTAGGTCCCATTTGTTTATTTTTGTTTTTATTTCCATTTCTCTAGGAGGTGGGTCAAAAAGGATCTTGCTGTGATTTATGTCATAGAGTGTTCTGCCTATGTTTTCCTCTAAGAGTTTGATAGTGTCTGGCCTTACATTTAGGTCTTTAAGGTAGTTCTATTTTAATTTTTTGAGGAATCTCCATACTGTTTTCCATAGCGATTGCTTCAATTTACATTCCCACCAACAGTGCCCCAGTGTTCCCTTTTCTCCATGTCCTCTCCAAAACTTTTAATCTCTTGTCTTTTTGATAATAGCCCTTCTAACAGGTGTGAGGTGATTCCTCATCGTGATTTTGATTTACATTTTCCTGATGATTAGTGATGTTGAGCATCTTTTCATGTACTTGTAACCATTTGTATGTCTTCTTTGGAAAAATGTCTATCCAGGTTCCCTGCCCATTCTGTAATTGGATTTTTTCTTTTTTTCTTTTTTTTGCTACTGAGTTGCATGAATTCTTTATATGTATTTTGGCTATTACCCGGTTATCAGGTATGTGATTTGCAGATATTTTCTCTCATTCAGTAGGTTACCTTTTCATTTTGTTGATGGTTTCTTTTCCTTTGCAGAAGCTTTTAGTTTGATGTAGTCCCATTTGTTGATAGTTTTTGTTGCCTTTGCTTTTGGTGTCGAAACAATTTTTTTTGTGTATGTGGTAAAACACACATAACATAAAATTTACCATCTTACCCATGTTTAAGTGTATAGTTCAGTGGTGTTGAATCCATTCATAATGTTATGCAGCCATCACCACCATCCATCTCCACAACTCTTTTCGTCTTGTAAAACTAAAACTATAACCATTAAGTAATAACTTTCATTCTCCCCTCCCTCCAGCCCCTGGCAGCCACCACTCTACTTTCTGTTTCTATGATTTCGACTACTTCTCATGTAAGTGGAATCATACGATATTTGTCTTTTTGTGACGGGTTATTTCACTTAGAACGATGTCCTCAAGATTCATCCATATTGTAGCAGGTGTAAGAATTTCCTTGTCTTTTAAGACTGAACAATATTCCATTGTATGTACGTGACACATTTTGCTTATCCTTTCATCTGTCAGTGGATACCTAGGTTGCTTCCTAGGTTGTTAATAATGCTGCTATGAACGTGAGTGTACAAATATCTCTTTGAGACCCTGCTTTCAATTCTTTTGGGTATATGTCCATATATTTTGGATATATTGGTATTGCTGTATCATATAGTAATTCTATTTTTACTTTTTTGAGGAAATGCCGTACTGTCTTCCACGCTGGCTGTACCATTTTGCGCTCCCCCCCAGCAGCGCACCAGGGTTCCAATTTCTCTACATCCTGGTCAACACTTGCTATTTTCTTTCTTTCTTTTTTCTTAATAGTCGCCATTCTAATGGGTGTGCGGCGACCCATTTAATTTTAAATTTTAAGATTTGACAAGGTAATCCAGTCATGTAGATTAAAAAATGATAAAAAGATAGCTAGTGGAAAGTATTTCTCCTGTCCTAATTACCATGCCCTCCAAAAACAAATTTGTAGACACTGTTAGCAATTTCTTGTTTATTCTTCATGTGATGTTTTTATTCATCTAGGTAAAAAAATACGTGTAAGATAAAAAGTCATCCAACTGTACATACTGTTCTGCACCTACTACTTTCAAGATCTGTATCTTATAATTCCTTTCATATTTGAGTATAAGATGCTTCTTTCTTGTTTTAGCTTTATAATACTTCATTGTATGGCTGGATTGTCATTTATTTAACCAGATTCCTAATGATGACACATAGGCCGTTCATAACCTCCTGTTACTAGAGATAACACTGCAATGAATAACCTTTGGCATTCATTTCGTTGCAGTTGTGTGAGTGTATATGTAAATATATGTGTATGTAAATAAATAAATTCCTAGAAGTGGACTTGTTGAGTCAAAGTGTAAATGCATTTGTGATTTTGATAGAAATTGCCAAACATACATGGAAAGGTTGCGCCTATTTGTATCCCCAGAGCAGGGCATGGTTCCCATCTGTCACAGCTTCACGGGCACAGGGAGGGAGTTACCCATGTTTTTGACTCTAGCCACTGTGTTCAGTGAGACACCGTGCCCTTCCCTCCCAGCTCAGGGTTCACTCCCGTCGTGAAGACACACTTTAGCATCATTAACTGTATCTGCCTGTGTGATTTGCAAGAGGGAATGAAGAATATGCTAATGGAACTCGGGAAGACACTGAATTAAGAACTACTGCAAATAGCAATAATGAACGCAAACATAAAGATGTTAGAAGTGCGGTCAGGGGATGAGAAAAAAAATGAGCCGCAGCTTGGACCGTAAATGACTAATAAAGACTATCGTTAAGATGGCATCAAAGTGGAAGACAGATGGGGAGGTGGTGAGGCTCCTGCACTGCTTCGAATGAGCTCACGTTTTCCTAGGAAGGGAGGACACATCCCTGGACGCTGATCGATAAACACTGTTGCGGATCCCTGCAAACTCCTGCAGCAGTTTCCCCATCTGCGAAATGGGGATGTGTTATCAGGGGGGCTTTATTATCAGGTGGCTGTGAGGGTTAAATGAGATAACAAGAGTGAAGACTTTTAGACAGCTGGGCGCAGTGTTTTATAAACGTGAGGCAGGTGGGCTGGAAGACAAGTGAAGCGCCGGCCTCTGGGGCTCTCCGTGCCTGAACCCCTGTGAGCTCTGGGGGTTGCTGGGGGTCAGAGTGTTCCAGGTATGTAGCCGAGGCCAGGCCACTGTCAGGAAGCATTTCTGTTGGAGCAGTTTGGCAAATTACCTAGAGAGGTCTCAGAAGAAAGGGATGTGAGTTTCCAAGACATGTATCACGTGTCATGATTTCTTTTCTCATTTTAAATACATACGGACTTGCATGCCTGGCATGATGTTCATAATGTGTTCTTTTCCTTAAAGAGGGTCTTCAAAATTGTATATGGTACCATAAATCTTAGCTCTGCCTCTGATGAATCATTATTACTATGATGGTCAGAAGGGTTGGGGAGAGGCAAATGATGTCCTAATTTTTGAAAACATAGATTTCAGAAATTAATAAGCAGCCAGAGGGACACGGAGGCTTTGTAAAGCTCTTTCCTCCTTCCCTGCCCCTCTGCTTTCCTCCCTTCCTTCTTCCCTCTCTCCGTTCTAACCTCCCTTTCTTTCACAGGCATGCTATTCTAGACACGGTTCTAACTGCTAGAAATAATCAAATCCTTGTTTTCACGGATCTTACACTGTAGTTGAGGCAACAGGTACGGAGGCAAAGCACAAGTAAGGTGTTTTGCATCACAGTGAGTTCTGGGCAGCAAAACAGAACCCAGTGGTGGAGAGAGCGGGGAATACTGTAGGTTAAGTGATCTGCAAAAGGCTTTTTAAAATGGTGACATTTCAGCTGAGACCTGAATGGTGAGCAGGAACCAGTCCTGGAGATTAGAGGTGTGTTCCAGACAGAGGAAGGAGCAAGTGCAAGGTCCCGAGGTGAGAGGAGGCTTGGCATATGTGAGGGACAGGTGACAGCTTGGGCACCAGGAAGGAGAAAGGAGGAGGATGGCGGGGGGGTGGGGTGGAGAAGGAAGCGTCTGTGAAGTGAGGGCTTTAGGCAGTGGCATTTAACGCAGGGGAGGGGGGAGGCATTTGCCATGGTCAGAAGTTTGGATTTTATCCCGAACATTATAGAAACCATTGCAGGCTCGAAATTGTAGGACAGATATTTATACAGAGCATTTATAAGCACATTGAGAAGAGAATAGTTGCTTGTAGGGTTCCTATGGGTTCCCTGTGAACAAAGTATGCCAAGTAACTGTTTCCTTTCTTGTGATATTTATGAAAGTAAGAGATTAAAGAAATTCTGTAAACATCGTGGATCATGTTTATCAAAGCATTTAATGAAATAACTCATGACAGGATAGTAAAACATGGAGTAGACAGTAATGCTTTGCAGCAAATTTGCACCTGTTTTGTCAATAGATTGAGGTCAAGACCCAGCTGAGTTCAGAGACTCTCTGCTTACCAAAGTTTTTTTTTTTTTTTTTTTTTCGGTACGCAGGCCTCTCACTGTTGTGGCCTCTCCCGTTGCGGAGCACAGGCTCCGGACGCGCAGGCTCAGCGGCCATGGCTCACGGGCCCAGCTGCTCCGCGGCATGTGGGATCTTCCCGGACCGGGGCACGAACCCGTGTCCCCTGCATCGGCAGGCGGACTCTCAACCACTGCGCCACCAGGGAAGCCCTTATCAAAGTTTTAGAGAGTCAATGCCAGGGAGGAGAGTGAACATATTTGATGACAGGATCAGAATAATGTGTGCAGATATTACCCTTTTAAACAAGTATAAATATAGTTTTAAAAATTTCTCTTTGTACGTCTGTCTATATTTGGTCAATTTCTACCCTATCTGGCATCTTAAAATGCCTATCTAGATTTTTTTTTTTAAAGGGAAAGTAGAAACAAAATTTGTTTAAAAATATTCTTAGAAAGGAGACCCCAAGTGAGACTGAAATAACACTGGTTGAAGGCAATTCGTTTTTCAAGAATGGTGCTCCTGGCGTTGTGAAAGTTCGTTTTGATTGGTTACAAGCGTAAGTGCATAAGTTTTCTTAACTTATGCAAGATGGAGGGGAGGCTGGAGCCAGGCTTGGCAGGTACTGGAACTTGGCCATTGAAGAGACTTGCTACCAGGGTCCACGAGGAGTCCTGGGTGGGAAGACTCCCCCTTTTGGAGTTTCCCAGGCCAGCTGAGAAAACTAGCTTGGGGTGTGGCCTGTTCTCGCCAGGAGAGGGCAGAGCACATTCCAGGTTCATTTCAATCAGACTGATCAGTAGGGACAAGGTGACTTCTGTAAAAGGAATCAGGATACTCTACCCAAGGACAGGCAGGTGGATTTTGGGTGGCCCAAAATAATGTCCTTTCTAAGTATCAATTAACAACTTTAATATAGCGGTGTCATCTGTATCCTCTTTGCACTTTCTCAATATCTATCTATCTATAATCTATCTATCTACTGGTTTATTTAGTGTGCATTGTAGCTGGAGATCTGAGAACCCCGAGGACTTAAGAAAGTCCTTACAAGATGAAAGAGAGAAGCACACGTCATTGTAGAGCCGTTCACAATACGTCCATCTGTGTTTAATTGAATGTTTGTTATGACGGGGCCAAGAGGCAGAGTTTCGGTGTCCACAGGGACCACTGGGAAGCTCTGTCTGTGCTCTGTGGCCCACAAACATTACTTGTTGAGCAAATCAGTCTTTTGCTACATCTCCAGAGTTACTGTTTACTCATCTTAGCTCATCAAGTTCTGGAAAGTTACAGCCCGTATGTGGAAAGCCAAGACCTTGGGAGACAAAGCATCTAGTGGTCTGCTCTGGAACCAGCTCCCCAGCACCACCCCCCACGAGCTGGATAACCTCAGACACATCGTTTCACCTTCCTAAGCCTTGGTTTCCTGGTCTGCAAAATGGGTGTGATCGTATTACCTTTCTCATTATGGGTCTGTTTTCAGGGTTAAAAGAACAGTGCCTGGTGGATACGTGGATGTGTCAGCTGTTACCATCAGCAGCAAACGTGGGCCCAAAGCACAGACATCCTAGGAGGTAGAGTAGTTAAGAAGACAGGATTTGGAACCAGACAGATTTGGTTTTCAGAACCTCCGCTGTCCCTTATCAACAGTGTCAAATTGGTATTCTAGCAGAATCTACTCCGTGGTGGGGTGAATATTAAAACTGAGATAACGGGGCTGAAGCTGTAGCCCAGTGCTTGGCCCTTAGGTGCTCCTTGGATGGTAGACCCTGTCCGTGGTGCTGACCGCGTTGTTTTCATCACTGTTAGCCAGTCTAGAAGTGTTTAGCAGGATATTATTATTAGGAAGCCTGACAAATTAATATGGGCTGTTTTACCTGCAGAGAAGATGCTTGGGGAGAATTTTCTGCAGTTTTTTCATTGCTTCTGTAAAGACTAGAAGAAACAGTACAACAGTGAGAATTTGGGAATTTCAAATGTCTCAGATTCGTTTCTCCCTTCTTTTCCTGAGGGGAGAAAATAGAAGGCAGACGAGAGAGGAGCATCTCTTGGAAGCAGGGGTCAGCAAATGTTTCCCATAAAGGGTCAGAGAGTAAATATTTTAGGCTTTTTTTTGGGGGGTGTCAGGTGGTCTGTGTCCCCAGTGTTCCAATCTGATGTCCCAAAGTGAACGCAGCCACAGAGAATGTGTAAACAGGGGAGCATAGCTGTGTTCCAATAAAACTTTATTTATAAGACAGGCATCAGTCTAGATTTGGCCTGCTTTAGAAATTAAAAAAGAACACCCGGATATGCCTACTTGGACAAGGCTTAGGTAGAATTTCACATTTTAAAGATCACCTTCCTTGATATATTATTCATGAGAAGACTTCCTAGGGTTTCAGAGCATCAACATTTCATCAAAAAGTCTGGCTTTTCCAACCAAACGTCAAGTGTGACCTTCTGGCTTTTCTAATTTTAGATCTAGTCTTTGTGTTGGCTGGATCATTCCAGCAGCCATTTGAGGAACTTCAGTTCTAGGCCCTGACGAAGAATTTCTGGCCCATTTCAGGGTCTTCCCAAGCCCACTTTCATCTCCCTGACCCCTCATATCCTCCCCACTCAGATGTCAGCAGATATGACCCACTGCTCCTTTCCTGTGCAGAGCTGTGCTGTGCTGGTAATCCCCAAACTTTGGTGTTTTATCTTCTCGTTTTGTAATGACTGCAGGGGGGATGAGTTCTGCCAATCTTGAGATGGGTGCCTTTGAAAGGAGAGAGCTTTCCAAGCTCTCCGGAGCCAGTTGTGTCCAGACAATAGCTTACTAGTCGCAGGCTCTTTTGTGTTTGCTTAACATCTGGGTTTCTGCCAGGTAATTTGCCTGTAAGCTATGCATAGAAGAAAAAAGAAACCATCCATCTAAAGTATTCAGATTTTGGCCTTAATTAAAATGCAGAATAAATATGTAAAGGCTAAAGAGCATGAATTATAGATGCTGGGGTTTCTATATTAAAATCAGTTTTCATCTATAGAGGCGCGTGTGTGTTTATGGCAGGGAGGAAGTGTATATACAGTCGGCGGAAGGCAATATAATTATGGCTGTGTGTGCTTAGCAAGATGGGAAACAGATCTATTGTAAGAGGATGAATCCTCGGCTACCTTTCTCATTTCCCTGCCTCTGCGGATTTTTTTTCCACCTCAATTCTATAAAGGGCTAATCCTGACCCTTGTTATTTAAATTGCTCCACCATGGCTAAAAAGCCGCCTTCAGCCTCTTAAAAACCCTCGCTCACCTGGTTGGTTGGAGGAGCAAAGCCCTTTCTATTCATTGCTTCTCCGTGGAACATGGCTGGGGAACTGTGAGGATGGGGTGGGGGGAACTTTCAGAGGCTGAGTGACAAGTCTTGTGTCTTGTTTTTTTTTTTTTTTTGCGATACGCGGGTCTCTCACTGTTGTGGCCTCTCCCATTGCGGAGCACAGGCTCCGGACACGCAGGCTCAGCGGCCGTGGCTCACGGGCCCAGCCGCTCCGCAGCATGTGAGATCTTCCCGGACTGGGGCACGAACCCGTGTCCCCTGCATCGGCAGGTGGACTCTCAACCACTGCGCCACCAAGGAAGCCCAAGTCTTGTGTCTTAAATAAGGCCAGGCCATAGCTCATTCACCCTGAAAGTTGGAGGCTCTGGGTTTTTCCAGTAAGGGTCTCAGAAACGGGGAGGAAAAAGCCCCAAGGAGCTGAAATCAAGTATCCAAGTGTGTGGATAGCTTATTATTGGCCAGGAGGGATAAAGGGAAAGAATGCTGAAGGATCAAAGGAAAGATCAAGGGGGTTACCTGTATGCCAATTTCATAATTGGGATATTTTTTTAATATTTGAATTTTACAAATTGGTATTAATTAGAGGTTACATTAACACATTGATATAAAGCATAACATTGAAGGGCTTTTTGCATACTGCAAAAAAAAAAAAAGCATAGCATTGGGAAGAGTCATGCTGAGAATTAATTCCCATTACTCAAGGCTTTTGGAAAACAAACGAATTAAATGTGCAACTAACCACTATGTTGTAATCAATGTGGGTGGAGGGAAGGTGACTTTCGGTAACAGACAAAAAGAGCCAGCTCCTCTAGAAAGCATCAGAAGTTTGTGTGTGGTGGGGGAGGGATTTAGTTTTAGAGAAAAGTGATGCTTTAGAAAGATCCCAGCCCCTGGAACACACACAAAAGGCGTTCTCAGCCTGTGACATGGAATCCCTGATTCTCCTTGGGTGCTTCTGCTTGGGTGGTCTCATGGGGGATGTGGTGGCTGCGAGGCCTTAGTCCTCATGCTGTTTGGGGTCAGTCTGTCCAGAGGCAGATCTGGGGGTATTTCCTGGGATTGGAAAGGGATTGAGGGGATGAGAAGCGGCTCCAAATTCCCTTGATCTCTCGTCAGACCTGCCAATGCGGCGGCAGAGAGCGAGGACTACAGTCCTCTCATTTGGGGTCATTTTAGACAACTCTGCTGTGAAAGGTACCGGAAAGTATCTGTCATGGATTTGTATGAGGGAGATGGAATCCCCGAGGTAAAAATAAGTGAGTGATGCTCTGTTGCTGTTGTATTTTTTTTTTTTTTCTGACTGTTTGAAGCAAAATTTCACAGTTGTCACGTCGAGAGATTTTCCCCAAACCTCAGATGGCTGGTAGCATCCCTGAAGCTCTGAGGGTATATGGAGTCCGCTCAACCACTAGGCCCGGGGTCAGCAAACCTCGGCCCATGGACCACATCTGGCCTGCCGCCTGTTGCGTGAAACAAAGTCTTATTGGAACTCAGCCTCACTTGTTCATTGTAAACGCCTCGGCTGCCCTCAGGCTACAACGGCAGAGTCGCATAGTTGCAGTAGAAACTGCACGGCTGAAAGCTTACTGTCCGGCCTTTTACGAAGAACGTTCGCTGGCCGCTGCACTAGACTATGGAAAAAAAAAAAATCAAATCCAACTTATTTTTGAAAAGAAAAAATCTGGAAATTTCAGCTCTGTCATCGTAGATCCAGGAGGCTTCTCTTCTGCCCACAAAGCCTCCTAGTCAGCCGTTAGTTCTGGGGCCAGTTTGGGGTCCCATCTATAGGACCCTGAAACACAGACTGCCTTGGTGATGTTTCAACGGGGAAATGGAGGAATGTGGTTTTACTCCTTTTTTTTTTTTTCTCTTTCACTTTTTGAGGCTATATAACAGAAATGATGGTGTGACAGGCAAGTTCTTTACTCTTTATGAAATGATAAAGGTCAAAATGCTCAGATCTTCTGTGCAAGTAAAATACCTGGCTAACTGAAGTATGTCAGAAACTTCAGCCAGTTATGAGGCTGACAACGCGACAGAGCTCGTGAACAGAACCGTGTCTATTTACCTGGTCTGTTTCACATGTAACACCTTCTCCATTTGTCTCTCTGGCTGTGTGACTGCTCCAGTGGCTCAGACCTTAAACTGTTGCAGCCACGAGGATTGAGACAGTTGAAAGGCTGTCATCAACTGTCCTTATCGTCGTTTCCCTTTCTTCCCCGGGAAGCACCGAATGTCGGGATCCTCGGAGGGTAATTACCGTATCTGCAAACATACAAGATGCTAGCCCATATGGGACACCCCATAATTTTGCAGCTACAGAAACAAACAACCACTTCTTGTTTACACCTCACGTGAACTGTGCTTACCGCTTCTTCAACTTCAGAGCTTTGAAAACTGCAACATCTCACAAACAAATCTATTCGAAGCAGGTTATTTCCAACTGTCCATGAACAAACCTGTTCATTCTTTCACTACAAGCCTTCATGATTACACAGCTTTGTGCTTTTTGTTTGCAATTTAGAATTATGTGATCATCGAAGTCCCTCCCCACAGTTGATGATTTTTTTAAAAAACTATAAAATGAAATATACTGAAAAATAATAACCTGTAGAGGTATGTGTGAAATATATTGCCTCTTTAGCATGCAGAAGAAACTACAGTTTTGATAACTTTAATTGGGTCCCTGAAGCAAAATTATTCTTGGAATAACCAAGGCATATTTCTTAAAACATGGCAGAATTTGGCCTTAGGAAATTTCTTTTAATTCTAATATATCAAAATTACTGGCTGTTTACATAAGAACTGTCCTGTAGAGGATTATCTACTTAAGATGTAGTTGTGTACTAAGAATGAATCACAGGGCTTCCCTGGTGGCGCAGTGGTTAAGAATCCACCTGCCAGTGCAGGGGACACAGGGTTGATCCCTGGTCTGGGAAGATCCCACATGCCGCGGAGCAACTAAGCCCATGTGCCACAACTACTGAGCCTGCGCCCTAGAGCCCGCGAGCCACAACTGCTGAGCCTGCGTGCTGCAGCTACTGAAGCCCGTGCGCCTAGAGCCCGCGCGCCGCAATGAAGAGTAGCCCCCTGCTCGCTGCAACTAGAGAAAGCCTGCGTGCAGCAACGGAGACCCAACACAGCCAAAAAAAAAAGAATCACAATTACAGAACAAACTTTAAAATCAGACATAACATGTAGAGGCCATTTAAGCTCTTTAGCGATTTATTTTATTTTGTATTTATATTTGCTTTTCCCTCTTCTTTCCTTGTTGTTTGATGATCTTAAACCCATTTGTTTGGGTGGGACCAGGTTTGAAAGTTTTGAAGAGCTTCCAGAATTTGAGGCTTGTGGTTAAGCTTCTGTGTCCAGGTGGGAAAGAAAAATTCCAAGCACCTGGTGGCAGAGATGGATCTGCTGCCGTAAATTCATGGAATCCTGAACCCGTGACAGCCACACGGTACAGATTTAGCGTGTCCAGAGTATGCAGCCAGGAGAACAAATCTGCTGTGGTGGTCGATAAAGAACTAACATGTGGTCCCACTCCACACTGATGAAAGGGATTTCCTAAACGCTGTCCGGCAACCTAGAGCAGTCCGGGGAGGCGGGGTGGCGATGCAGCCTGGAAAGTCCCTCCCCGGACCCGCCGTTTCTCTCTGCACTGAATCTGGAGAGCTTAGTTGATGGGTAGCTTCAGATGAGCGGGTTGCGGAGGTAGGTGATAGCTGACAGGAGGGCTCCTAGAACGTTGCTGTTACTTCCACTGGCTGGTTCACGATGGCTGAGAACTTTGGCTGCTTGAAGCTTAAGGTGATGGAGCTAGTCATATGTGGAATTTTAGCTTTCTGTTGTTTATTACCCCAGTGGCCCTTGATTTCATTTGGAGGGAGTTATGGTATTGAGTGTCAAGGGCAGTTGTAGGCACCTGCCTTCTGCTGTGGACGCTGAGGGCCCAACCCTGCCCCCACCCACCCTGAGATGGCTAGGGTATGTCTGAAGTTGGGTTAACTCAGTGGTTCTCAACTGGGGGCAGTTTTGCTCCCGGGGACAAAAATGTCTAGAGACAGTTTTGGTCGTCATCTAGTGGGTAGAAGCCAGGGATGCTGCTAAACCTCCTACCACATGCAGGACAGCCCATCACAACAGAGAGCTACCCAGCCCCAAGTGTCAGCAGTGTTGCAATCTAGAAGTCCTTGACTGGACATGTTTTCCTGGGACTTAGAACTCTTAAGTCAAGTAAGAAGAGGGCCACCATGGGAAGCCGTTCATTCTAGCCGTGGCAACAGCAGTGGCTATAGGGTAGCACCCAAGCTGCGTGGCTAGAGGTGGTTGCTTTGCTTCCAGCTTCGCAGGTCCTGAGAAGGTTCGCTTAAGCCTGGCCCGTCTGGGCTCCCGAAGATTCCGTTAAGTGCCTCTTTCCTTCTGCCCTAATGCTTTTTGTAAACTCAGTCCGTAGGAGTTGGTTTCCTTTGTTTGCAAGAAAAACCATAACTGCTACATAATTGCTTTTAAAACATAGACATTTTTTTCTTAAAAGTTCTACACCCCACCACTCCCTGCAACCTGCCAAGTAGAGTCTTACACAGAACTCCATTTCATAATGCAGGGGAATTGGAGCTGGTCCGGTGAGTTACCTGGTCTTCCCTCCACTTCATTCCCCATTGCTGATTTCCCACACCAGCACCTGAGAGGAACTTATTAGGAACTTTGAACTTCAGGAACCCACTTATAACCATTAGCTGAAAGCACCGTAGACACCTGTTAAATTGTACCCCGAGAGGTAGAGTATGTGAGAGATGATGGCATCAGGCATCATGCCTTATGTAGAATGAATCTGTGTGATTACCTGCCTAGTGAGCAATCTGCCATCCAAACGAGAGGATAAATTTTGGAAGCAGAAGCAAGTTAGGAAAAGCTTCAGGGCACGGGACCCAGCCTTTGGGGGCAGACCTAGTTCGTGATTGGCAAGGAGCAGGTCCATCAGAGGAAGGCTGGGCAAGAGGATCCGAGTCCCAGGAACGCTGTAAAGCTGGGGTCACGGTCTCAAATGCCCACAGCGCCAGGCAGGTACAGAGAGTGAATCAGGCAGGCGTTTGCATATTCAAGATGTAAGATAGTCTTCATTTGCACACACAGTATTTTCCTTCTTTTGCCTTGAAATTTGTGTCTCTTTTGGTCTGTTTGAGTTTTCTTCTTTTGACAGATGCTCAGTTACAAGAAGTAGCTTTCTACTCCAAGAAAAGAAGGAGTGCCTGTATAAGGACAAATGGCAACTTGACTTCAGTGTTGAGTAATAAGGTGCAGCAGGGACTGTGGCAGACTGGGGAGGAGATGCCCTGGTTAAGGGGAACAGCTGCTGTTCAGATCAGGCAAATGTTGCCGGGGGGAGATGTGAGAACAGGGTGGCTAAAGCAAAGAAAACATATCTGTGGATTACATTTGATCTGTTGAACACCAGCTGAGACTTCTGGTTTTTCTCTTTAAAGCAAAGAAAGACATGTTGTTACATAACTTCAGCGTTGGGCTCACTGGCTTCCCTATTCTCTCCCCCGCCCTGCCCCCTGTCTCTCTCTCTCTCTCTCTCTGTCTTAGTCTATTCAGAAATTTGATCCCAGATTTTGCTTCCAGATTTCTCTTTCTGAGGATCTCTCTTCCACTGCATTCTTTGCTCGAGCTCACTGTCACTGGCCTCTCAGTTGAAGATTCACCCATAGATGTGAGCAGTGGGCATTAAAGGATGGATAAAAGTATTAAAAGATGGATAAAGGCTGTGCAGAGGCTTGAAAGGAGCAGGGAAAGCATTTCTCGGGATGTGCCGGTGTGAGCACACGTGAGAAGGGAAGAGTGAAGACGGCCCCTGTGGTGGTCCGGGTGGGACCAGGGTGGCGGAGGCGTGGGTTCACGCGGAGGTAGCTTGGAGTGGTCCAGGTGACAGTGGGGCCACAGGAGTTTGGGGTTCACCCTGCAAGTGAAAGGGAGCTATTGAAGGGGTCTGAGCAGCTTGGTTAGGCCGAAAGTAACATTTTAGGAGAGTTGACTTTCTGGTGATGTACAGGGTGGATTAGAGCAGCGGGAGGCCAGAAGTTTCTAAGGTGATGACAGTTGCTTGGAAAGGTAGAGTTGAGTGAAACGCATCAAAGGAAGGAAGAACCAGCTGGATTTGGAGATTGCTTGGAATAGGGGATTAAAGAAATGAGAAGAGGGAACATTTCTTGATTGCTAAGTGCAGTGGGTCCAGTGGGTAAGTGGATTCCGGAGCCAGGTGTGGGTCTGAGTCCTGCTCAGACTAGCTGCGATTGTGGGTACATCCCTTGTTGTCTCTAAGCCTCAGTTGCCTTATCTGTAAAACAGAGACAACAGAAGTATCAACCTCATAGGGTTGTTTGCAAGATTAAATGTGTTCATGTTTGTCAACAGCTTAGAAAAACATCTAACGTAAGATACACTAAATACGTGGTAAAGAAACAAAATGTGAGCCTCTTACTCGGCCCATCCCTTCACATGTATTATCACATTTAATCCATACAGATGATTCTAGAATCAGAGTGGGAGGTAATGATATTTTAGTCCCGTTTTGCAGAGGAAAACATCAAGGCTCAGAGAGGGTAGGTAACTTGTCTGATATCACACAGTAACTGGCAGAGCTGAAAATAGAACCCAATCTGAAATCAGAGATGCAGTAACATTACTGAACATCTGGTTGATGCTGGGGGAGCTGGAACAGTTCTCGATGGGCCTGTCTCCAGATCAGGAAGTGGCCACCTCCCTGCAGTTGTTGGAAATGAGGCTTCCTATCTGCAGAGTGGCACTGACAGGATGCTTTAGATTGGCGGCCAGAAGTGGATCTGGAATTTCCTTCTCAGGCGTTGACTCCAGCAACTTCTGAGCAAGAAGGGTACCATGGCATCTGGTTTCGAGCTGCAGTGGTGGGACAGCAACCTCTTTAAACTGAGCAGATTTCCTATCAGTGTCCCTTGGCCTTGGTCTGGAATAAAAATTTGTGACTGCTGTAATAGTTGCATGTCAGAGAGTGTCTGGGTGGGCTTACCTACTCTGTGTTTCCTTCTGCTTGCATTCTGTCTCTGAAGCAGTCACAGTTGTGTTTTGAGCAGTCCATAATGTCGTTGCAAACCTATTAACAGCTCTGGGCTTTGTTTATGTGTATCAGAGAGAAGTGTGATGCTGTGTGCTGTCATTAGTACACGTTGACAAGTGATGATGGCAACCCACCACGGGATCAAGCTGCTCTGTTTCACATTCAGGAGTGTGTGTGTGTGTGTGTGTGTGTGTGTGTGTTAGAGAGAGAGTGCCTTCCCCACTTGATCGGTATTTTCTGTCTTCTCCCATTGTGTCACACACACACACACACACACACACACACACACACACACACACACACACACACACACACACACACACACTACTGGTTGACACTCTCCYCTCATGCTAAGCTGGGTAACGAACAAAGATTTTCTCCTGGCAATTTTACTTCTAACCAGAGGCACCTTGTATTTTGAAATTGTTCAAAAGCCCTCTGTATTTGATATAGTGAAGGTTCTTGGTGGGTTTCAAAGGTGGATTAAATTCACCAGCTGGGTTGTCGGTAGAACGTAAAGTATGAATGAGATTGTAATTTTGTGATGAGTCTTGAAGATGTAACTATTGTAGGCAGCCTTCCTTTCCCTGGGCAGGTGGAGGAATGGGCCCTTCCTCATGTTTTTTCTGGCTGTTTCAGATCAGCTAGAGGAAAAGCAGGAGAATTGTGAATATGCTAAAAATAAAAATCTGAGAATCCAAGAGACCTTAGATTTGGTGGAAAAAGAACGATGCAGAGAGTTGCATGGGATGGAATGGAAACACCTCTTCATAAGGCTGTGCGTTTAGGATTAGTGTAAGCTGGGCCTTCCAGGAAGCCTCAGCCTCCCCTTTGCTGTTGGGAGTTGAGGAACTTGGCCTTGACACTGGGTCTGGTGGTTCATTGAGTGTCACGTGGGAAACACTCCCAACCTTCCCCTCCACTTCATTTTTGTAAACAATCCTTCTCCTTGCCTGTGGATTTCACCTCTTAAAAATACCTTGACCCTCTTGACGTCTGTCCATCACTGCGACTTCAGACCAAGCTGCTTCCTCTCCTGTCCACTCCGTAGTAGCCTCCCTATGGACTCCCGTGCCCACACTGGTCCACTCTGACTTGCAGCCAGACTGGTCTCTTCACAAGGCCAATCTGATCATATGTTCACCACCACCTTCCTTCCTCCCAGCTTCGACTATTTCATTAGCTCCCTGGTACTTCTAAGGTAAGGATCAACGCTCTTAATGGTCACAGTTTTATCTGGAGCAATCCCAGACATCATCCCACCTCCTCCTCCAGGCTGTCCTCCCCCCTCATGCTTCTCACTCTTAGTGCGCCATTTCTTTCCTCCCTCCTGTGGTCCCGCCTGCCACCTAGCGGTTGTGCCACTGGTTGCACTGCCTCGGATCTCACTTTCTCTTCATTTTTCCTGGGTACCACCTAATGGTTCTTCAGAAATCAGCCCAGTTGGTCCATTCATTCAACAAATATCTACTGAGTACCAACTACATGCTGGGCACTGTTCTAGGTGCTGATAGTAGGACAAAAAGAAGACAAAATCCCTTCCTTCATGGAGCTTGTGTTTTCTTAGCAAAGGGAGGCAGATGAGAACGTCGTGTAATTCCAAGTGGTGGTAAGGAAACTGAGGTGAGGAAACTGAGGCAGAGTGAGGGGCAGGGAGCAGAAGAGGTGGGTTGGGGGGGATACTTTTGGGGTCAAGGACAAGTTTTCGGAGGAGATGACAGTCAAGTAAGATGAATGAGCTGGGATCTGTAAGTCCCGAGGGAAGCCGCCTTTGATTGGGTCCATGCCTGTTGTCACCCACATGCAGGACTGTATTTCTTTGTATTATTAATCATAGTTGGACATTCTACACATATTTTTGCATTTTGTGATCAACATTTGTCTCTTGAATAGATTTTTAGCTCCACGAGGGCATAAACTGTCATCTTTTTCTTTTTCCATTACACCCTTTTCTTCCCAGCACTCTGTCAAGCAGACAGAACACACACAATAAATATCTGTGGAGTGAACAATGGATCCTATCAGGGGAGTCCCACATCCTGTCAGTTCTCTCTCCTTGATCCTTGGAGGACCTGTTGTGTAAGGCTGCAGAGCTCAAGGTAGCAGCCCCCCTCTAGCATTCTGTCCTCCTGTGGCTGGTGCCTTTGCATCATGGGACAGAGAGGGGGGGTGGCTTGAGGCAGAAGATAAGGCAAGGACCAGGCATGAGGGGAAAGCCGGGCAAAGCCGTGGATGGGGCTTCATGACTTTTCCAGGAGGTAGATGTTGGAAAATCAGCACTGCAATCTCTGATTCCTGAATCAGTTGGTGTTGAAATATACTCATCACCTTCAGACAGGAAGCATACTCTGCAGTGTATCACCACCCACTCTCCCAATCTGTCTTTGTCAGAAAGCCTAGCAGACAGATGAGAATATGAAAGAGCGAGTGTTTTTCAGAGGCTGGGTCAGGGAGGGGGCAGCCGGTACTGCTTTCTTTAACATTGACAATGCTGAGTATTACATAAGTTGCATTAGTGAGATCAGACCTGAACCTGTGAGGCTCTGAGTACCTTTGGCTTGAAATAAACCGAGAAAACAGGGAGTTGTTATCTGTTGGGAGCCTTTTGTTTCTGGAGGGGGCCCAAGGTGAAGAGAGGGAAAAGAGGCATGCCTCACCCTCTCATCACATGCTCCAAGACAACACCTATATTTTGAGAGGCGTGGGTAACATTTCAGAGCAATTACCATAAATAGAACATCTCCTGGGTTTTGATACATTTACCTGTGACATTACACTAAGTGAATCTGTTGGAAGTGGGAGGATTATGCCTCATTCCAGATGCATTTTGGCACTCGGGACAAAAAGCAGATGGGCGCTGGTTTAAAAAATAGAATTAAGGCTGTAGACAGCGTAAGCCTGGAAACTTTGAGGCCACCTTCCTGGGACCCCTGTTGAGCATCCTGTGCTCCTGCCTGCTGAGCTGGGGGGCGATCCTAACCTAAGCATGGACTGATCACTTGGTTGGATCTATCCTGGAGGCTTGAAGAAAAGGCCGGAATAGAAACCAGAGTCTCAAAGGAGTGGAGGCATAAAAAATACAGTTTTGTAGTTTATTTAAAAAGTAAATTTACCAGGGTTTGGGAAGAGGGGGAAGGTTCACTAGGTGGAGCACAGAGGACGTTTAGGGCAGTGAAACTATTCTGTACGATACTGCAGTGGGGGGTACGTGTCGCTGTACATTTGCCTGAACCCATGGGATGTACAACACCAAGAGTGAACTGTAATGTAAACTGTGGACTCTGGGTGATGATGATGAGTCAGTGGAGATGGTGCACCAAATGCACCATCTGGTGGGGGATATTCATAGCGAGGGAGGCTGTGCTTGTGTGGGGAAGGGGGTACATGAGAACTCTCTGCACTTTCCACTCAATTTTGCTGTGAACCTAAAACTGCTCTGACAAAGTATATTAAAAAATTTATTGAGCACCCACTATGCGCCAATGTAGAGTTCCCAGGGGAGGCAGCTGTTAGAAAAATTAATTGCATAATTTAATTGCAGTTGTAATTAAAGTGAAGGAAAAACATTGGGGATGATGGGTGGGTATAATGAGGAAGATCTAGCCTTGTGGATGGTCAACATCAGTTTCTCTGAAGATGGGATATTTGAGTTGAAGTTGTTTCAGTAAACCAGAAAGAAGCAAGCAAACAAAATCAGAAGAAATTATTGGCTCATGGATTTGGAAAATTCAGGAGTCAGCAGCTTCAGGTGTGGCTTGATCCAGGTGCTTCATCAATGTCGTCGGCTCTCTCTTCTCCATTTCTCAGCACTGTTTTCTTCTGTGTGGGTGTCACTCTCAGGCAGGCTCTCCCCTATGGTGGCATCCACTTAATTGGCACCTTCTTGAGGGCAAGAACAGAACCTTATTCATTGGAGAACCCTTAGTGCTAAGAGAAGGCCGGTGTGAAAAGAAAATTGAATACATGTTTGTTGAACACACGAAGGCACTTTTCTACTCACATCACCTTCTGTGGATGACATTGGTTGAGCCCCTAATCAAGCCACACCTGAAGCTAGACCTACGCCTGGACTTCTCAGTTCCGTGAGCCAATAAATACTCTTTGTTTTGTTTGTTTGATTGCTTGATGGTTTGATGGTTTTCTTAAGCAACTTCAATGGAAATATCACTTCTTCAGAGAAGCGTTCCTAACCATCCAGGATAAAGTCTGGCCACTCAGAACCCCCTGTACTTCCCTTACTTTTCGTTCCTTCCTCTCTTCACCTGTTGACATCTACTCTATTTGTTAGGGGCTGAATTGTGTACCCCCAGATTCATATATTGAAGTTCTAACTTCAGTATCTTAGAGTGTGACTATTTGGAGACAGGGTCTTTAAAGAGGTAATCAAGTTAAAATGAGGTCATTAGAGTGGACTCTAATCCAGAATGACTGATGTCCTCATCTACAAAAGGGGATTAGGACACACACACACAGACAGAGAAGACAAGGTGAAGACACGGGGAAAAGATGGCCATCTACAGGCAGCCAAGGAGAGAGGCCTTGGAAAGAACCAACCCTGCCGACACCTTGACCTCAGACTTTTGGCCCCCAAAACTGTGAGAAAATAAATTTCTGTTATTTAAGCCACCGAGTCTGTGGTACTTTGTTATGGTAGCCCTAGCTGACTAATATCCAGTCCTTCAAAGATTCGGTTCAAATCTTTTCTCCTCTATGAAGGAATAGAACAGGCTTGTCAAACAGTTGGGGCCAGATCTGGCTGGTGACCTGTTTTTTTGTTTTTTTTTTTAAACAGCTTTTGCAAATGCTAGAAGCTACAGCTTATCTTTGTTTATTATTATCATTATTGTTATTTATTTTTTTTGGCTGCGTTGGGTCTTCGTTGCTGTGCGAGGACCTTCTCTAGTTGCCGTGAGCAGGGGCTACTCTTTGTTGCTGTGAACGGGCTCAGTAGTTGTGGTGCACGGGCTTAGTTGCTCCGCGTCATTGTGGGATCTTCCCGGACCAGGGCTCGAACCCGTGTCCCCTGCATTGACAGGTGGATTCTTAACCACTGCGCCACCAGGGAAGTCCTGGTGACCTGCTTTTGTAATAAGGTTTTATTGGCGCACAGCCTTGCCTGTCTGTTCACTTATTTGGCAGGTTTTGGGCTATAAAAGCAGAGTTGGGTAGTTCCAGCAGAGAGCATATGGCCCACAAAGCTGAATTGTCTAACATTTTAAAGCAAATATGTGCTGGCCTTTGGTTCAGAAGAGTGGTTGGCAGCCTGGGCGGTGGATTCAAACAGGCTTGGATTCAAGTCTCTATTGTGTGACTAACAATCTGGGTAAATCACTGAATCCCTCTGAACCTCATGTTCCTCATCTGTAAACTGGGGATAATAAAAGTTCCTATTTCAAGGGATTATGAGAATCAAATATTATGTGCAGGGCTTCCCTGGGGATTCAGTGATTAAGAATCTGCCTGCCAGGAATAAAGACACAGACGTAGAGAATGGACTTGAGGACACGGGGAGGGGTAAGGGGAAGCTGGGACGAAGTGAGAGACTGGCATGGACATATATACACTACCGAATGTAAAATAGAGAGCTAGTGGGGAGCAGCCACATAGCACAAGGAGATCAGCTCGGTGCTTTGTGACCACCTAGAGGGGTGGGATAGGGAGGGTGGGAGGGAGATGCAAGAGGGAGGGGATATGAGGATATATGTATATGTATAGCTGATTCACTTTGTTATACAGCAGCAACTAACACACCATTGTAAAGCAATTATACTCCAATAAAGATGTTAAAAAAAAAAAAAGAATCCGCCTGCCAAGGCAGGGGACACAGGTTCGAGCCCTGGTCTGGGAAGATCCCACATGCTGCGGAGCAGCTAAGCCCATGCACCACAACTACCGAGCCTGTGCTCTAGAGCCTGCGAGCCACAACTACTGAGCCCAAGTGCCACAACTACTGAGGCCATAAGCCACAACTACTGAGCCCATGTACCACAAATACTGTGGCCACGTGCCACAACTACTGAGGCCACGAGCCACAACTACTCAGCCCACGTGCCACAACTACTGAGGCCGTGAGCCACAACTACTGAGCCCGCACACCACAACTACTGAGCCCGCACGCCACAACTACTGAGCCTGTGCACCTAGAGCCTGTGGTCCACAAGAGGAGAAGCCACCGCTCTGAGAAGGCCACGCAATGAAGAGCAGCCCCCGCTTGCTGCAACTAGAGAAAGCCCGCATGCAGCAGCGAAGACCCAATGCAGCCAAAAAAAAAAGAATAAGTAAAATAAATTAATTAAAAAAAATTAAAAAATATGATGTGCATATAAATGATTTTGCACAAGGCTTGGCACAACAGCAAAAAACTTTTAGTTATTATGCTAATTATTAATACACCCATTTGTCAGCGGAGGTGACAGTGCTGAACCCCCAGATTCTGGAGGCGTTATTTAATTGGTTTCTTGTCTGACTGGCAGTTTTTTCTTGATATAGAAAATAATTGCTTGACGATTTAGGAAACTATGTCAACTGCAACTCTCAGTTGCTTGTTTGAACGAGCGCTAAAAAGATCACCAGCCTCCTCCCTTGTTTTGCTCGCTTTTTTCCTTCTCTCTTCCTTTTCCTCTTTTATTGAAACACAAGACTGAAAAAGTCTCCTCTCAGCTCTCAGAGTGGCCATGTCAAACTCCCACAGTGTGTTAGCAGAAAAATCTGAAAACCTTCCAAATAAAGGAAGGTGTTGGTTGGGAAGGGGGAAGCAGCTAAGGAGAGGGAGAGGGAGGTAATTGTGCTGCTACGAGGCTGCACCAGGCTTTGTCTGAATGGCTTCACTGTGTGCTTCTCGATCCTGATCAGACATGGTCTTATGAAGAGCTCTGTTTTGGCAAAGCTCTGACTTAGAAGCAAAAAGAAAACATAAAACCTTAAATAGCATATTGAGATTAGGCCAGTACGTGCTCTGAGAGTTCAATCTGCTTCTCTCCAATGTAAAGCCCACAGACAGTGGGTGACTTAAAGCCCAGACTAGGGGTAGTCTGGTGAGAGTTCAGATCCTGACTCCACTGCTGTGTTACCTTGAACAATTTACTTAACCTCTCTGAGTTCCAGTTCCCTAACCATAAAAGAGAGGTGATAATAACAGCTACTTCATAGGTTAGGGTGAGGATAAAATGAGATGATCTATGTAAAGTATTTGGCTTAGTATCAGTCCATAGGGAATGTTCAGTAATTATTAGCTGTAATTATTGTGATGGGTTGACAACATTATTTTTTCCTCTTTGCATACCAACTCAAGACATTTATACAGGTGAACTTGTTTGCAGTGTTAACTAGATAAGTGGAGTAAAGCAGTTTAATGAATCACTCAGTTTTTTTTTTTTAACATCTTTATTGGAGTATAATTGCTTTACAATGGTGTGTTAGTTGCTGCTGTATAACAAAGTGAATCAGCTGTATGCATACATATATCCCCATATCCCCTCCCTCTTGCGTCTCCCTCCCACCCTCCCTATCCCACCCCTCTAGGTGGTCACAAAGCACCCAGCTGATCTCCTTGTGCTATGTGGCTGCTTCCCACTAGCTATCTATTTTATATTTGGTAGTATATGTAAGTCCATGCCACTCTCTCACTTTGTCCCAGCTTCCCCTTCCCCCTCCCCGTGTCCTCAAGTCCATTCTCTACGTCTGCATCTTTATTCCTGTCCTGCCCCTAGGTTCTTCAGAACCATTTTTTTTTTTTTAGATTCCATATATATGTGTTAGCGTACAGTATTTATTTTTCTCTTTCTGACTTACTTCACTCTGTATGACAGACTCTAGGTCCATCCACCTCACTACAAATAACTCAATTTCGTTTCTTTTTATGGCTGAGTAATATTCCATTGTATATATGTGCCACATCTTCTTTATCCATTCATCTGTCGACAGACACTTAGTTTGCTTCTATGTCCTGGCTATTGTAAATAGAGCTGCAATGAACATTTTAGTACATGACTCTTTGAATTATGGTTTTCTCAGGGTATATGCTCAGTAGTGGGATTGCTGGGTCATATGGTAGTTCTATTTTTAGTTTTTTAAGGAACCTCCATACTGTTCTCCATAGTGGCTGTATCAATTTACATTCCCACCAACAGTGCAAGAGGGTTCCCTTTTCTCCCCACCCTCTCCAGCACTGATTGTTTGTAGACTTTTTGATGATGGCCATTCTGACCGGTGTGAGGTGATACCTCATTGTAGGTTTTTTTTTTTTTTTGCAGTACGCAGGCCTCTCACTGTTGTGGCCTCTCCCGTTGCGGAGCACAGGCTCCAGATGCGCAGGCTCAGCGGCCATGGCTCACGGGCCCAGCCGCTCCGCGGCATGTGGGATCTTCCCGGACCGGGACACAAACCCGTGTCCCCTGTATTGGCAGGCGGACTCTCAACCACTGCGCCACCAGGGAAGCCCTCATTGTAGTTTTGATTTGCATTTCTCTAATGATTATGATCACTCAGTTTTTATTCCTTGACAATTTCTGAAGGCAGAGGTGTGTGACCCAAAAGCCCTCATTTATGAAGCCTCAAGGCAGGCAAGATCTGAGAGTGGGAGAAGAGGAAGTTTTCCTCTTGAGAACCCTGACTTGGTGTGAAATTATTTTCTTAAGTCACATTTGCAAATGGTTTTTAAAAATCATTCCTCCTGCAGAGCCAAGCCTGCAGGACTTGCTCTCCTCTCCTCCCAGTTACCAAAGCCACCGTGTCTTCTCCTTCCTTCTCTTCCTAGCGCCCCTGGCGCTTAGCCACCCCAGCACCTGGAGGAAAAGACAGTGCTGACCAGGGCGTCGGGGTTTCTGTGACTGTCAGAGCTATGGAGGCGGAGCTTCTATTGCTCACGCTGAAATCAGTCTAAAGGGAATGTCCCACTTGTTGTGAGAGCTGTGTATTCTGACATATTCTACACAGTGCTTAGGAAATAAATAAGAGATCGGGGAGAATGGGCAATGGCCAGCTTGTATTTGATTTTCAGGAAGTATTAATCGATGGAGTCAATGACGATTTTGATCACTGATATTTGGTCAAAATTTTGGAGCCAGGTTCCTAAAGCTCAATTATTTTTTAGTAATCCAAGTAACTGTCCTCACGTGGCCCCCTTAAAATCTGAGGCCCTCAGTGGTCATCACTGGAAAACTTCAGCACCTTGGCCATGGCCTGAGCCACAGTGAATAAATGGAAGAATGTTTTTAAGAAAACACATCCTTGGCCTTCCTGGTGGTGCAGTGGTTAGGAGTCCGCCTGCCTCTGCAGGGGACACGGGTTCGAGCCCTGGTCCGGGAAGATCCCACATGCCACGGAGCAACGAAGCCCGTGCGCCACAACTGCTGAGCCTGTGTTCTGGAGCCTGCGAGCCACAGCTACTGAACCCACGTGCCACAACTACTGAAGCCCGCGTGCCTAGAGCCTGTGCTCCGCAAGAAGAGAAGCCACCGCAATGAGAGGCCCGTGCACCGCAACAAGGAGTGGCCCCTGCTCGTCGCAACTGGAGAGAGCCTGCATGCAGCAACAAAGACCCAACACAGCCAAAAAGGAAGAAAAAAATTAAGAAAAGAAAAGAAAAGACATCCTTTGGTCAGAGTGAAGTCTTTCTAATTTTAACTTAAGTTTATTTATTCCCTTTTATTTCTTGCCTAGATGGTTAATAACTTTATTATCAAAAAATCCGAAGGCAGTAATTTAGAAATCCCTTAGGCATCTCTTCTCTATGCTAGTCCATCCCCGATTCCTGTATCTTGTTATTTTCTTTGAATCAGTTTTAAACTCTATTCTTGATAGGTGTTGGGCTATGTGACCCCACTCAGCTGGAGAGCTGCTGGGATGAATGGGGTAATAGTTCCGGAGCCACTAGAGATAATCTGCAAGGCAGAAGATCCAATTATAGGTAATTAGAAGTCACCCCAAGATTCTTTAGAAAGTAGCTTGGTATTTATTGCCTTATGGCCATAAACAACTGAATCTGAATAAAAATTAATTTGAAAAAGCTTGACTACTAATTTCTACCGTTATTTATACACTTCCTGGGTATTTCTTATTGCCATGCATTCAACTTTAGCATCCTCAAATATAGGAGTTACAGATGTCAGATGTTTTTTACAGGTAATAGGTGCCTTGTCTGGAAGTGTATTGAGCTTCTTTGCATGCCATTCACATGATGTTGAGACTCATTAAGGCTTTCTAGTACTAAATGGGATGAATTAACCCTTCAAATCTGGAGTAGTAACTTAATGCTTATCCTCATTTCTGTCTCTTTCTACCCACTCACTATTTCAAAACAGAAATAGCTTTTTTTTTTAATTGTGAAAATCTCTCTCACACACATTGCAAAACTTCAGAAAATTGCAAACAATATAAATCACCTTTAATTTACCACCTAAAGATGATCACGATGAACTTTTTGGAATAAGTGTTTTGTCAATTTGTCTGTCTTTGTGTATCTTGTTGTTTCCAACTCTATTTAGAAACATGAAACCATCACGTCTCTTCCGTTCTGTAATATGTTTTCTATTACTTCATTAAGTGATAAATTTTTTATCACTTTGTTAAATGGTACTTTATTAACTGTCTTTCCATCATCAATAAATATCGATCTTTATCATCATTTTAAATGACTGTGGAGTAGGATTCTGTAATATGTGTATTAAATACTTCTATTTATAAAAAATATTTTAATTTTTTTTATTTTTTACATCTTTATTGGAGTATAATTGCTTTACAATGCTGTGTTAGTTTCTGCTTTATAACAAAGTGAATCAGCTGTATGCATACATATATCCCCATATCTCCTCCCTCTTGCGTCTCCCTCCCACCCTCCCTATCCCACCCCTCTAGGTGGTCACAAAGCACCAAGCTGATCTCCCTGTGCTATGCGGCTGCTTCCCACTAGCTATCTATTTTACATTTGGTAGTGTACATATGTCCATGCCACTCTCTCACTTCGTCCCAGCTTCCTCTTCCCCCTCCCCGTGTCCTCAAGTCCATTCTCTACATCTGCGTCTTTATTACTGTCCTACCCCTAGGCTCTTGAGAACCTTTATTTCTTTTTAATTTCTTTTTAATTTTTTTTATTTTTTAGATTCCATATCTATGAAACACTTCTGTTGATCATTATTTCAAAATCATCTCTCACTGCCTCTCACTACAGTGACTTCTGTGGAGACCATTTACCCAGAAGCTTTGACCAGCTTTCTGCAGTGGTGATTCAATAGCCCAACACCTACCAAGAATACAGTTTAAAACTGACTCAAAGAAAAGAACTAGATTGTCTTTCAATAAATGCTGCTGGAACAACTGGGTATTTATATGCAAAAAATGAACTTCAACCCTCAACTCATTTCATACACAAAAATTAAACTGAAATAGATCATAGACCTAAACGTAAGATCTGACAATATAAAATTTGTAGAAAAACAGGAGAAAATCTTTTTGGTCTTGGGTTAGGCAAGAAGTTGTTAGGATACAAAAATGATAACCATAATAGAAACAATTATTAAATTCGACTTTGTCAAAATGAAAAACTTTTCCTCCTCAAAAGATACCATTAGAAGATGGAAAGTTTAGCCACAGAGAAAAATGTTTAAAAAAAATATCGAATTTATTTGAACTTGTATCCCAAGTATATGCAGAACTCAATAAGTCAACCTACTAAAAATATTGGCAAAAGATTTGAATAGATATTTCACCAAAGAATATATATGAATGACCAATAAGCACATTAACAGTTGCTTAATTATTGGTCCATAGGGAAGTACAAATTAAAATCACACTGGATACCATTTTACATCTTCTAGAATAGCTAAAATGAAAGACTGACAGTAGTAAGTGTTGGCAAGGATGGGAATGCAAAATGATACAGCCTCTTTAGAAAACATGTGGGAAGTTCTTATAAATTTGAACAACACTCATTGTATAGCCAAGCAATCTCCTAGGTATTTTTCCCAAAGAAGTGCAAATATATGTTCACCCAAAGACTTGTACTTGAATATTCATAGCAGCTTTATTCATACTAGCAGAAAGTTGGAAAGAAGCCAGATGTCCATGGATAAACAAATTGTGGTATACTCACAGAATGGAATACTATTCAGCAATAAAAAGTGCTGAATAACAAATACACACTTGAGACAAGAGACCTCATATGAAATTCTAGAAGAGGCAAGGATATATTAACAGAAAGTAGCTTGGTGGTTGCGAGGGTCTGGGGTGGGTGTGGGTATTGACTGCAAAGGGCCGTGAGGGATCGTTTTGGGTGATGAAAATTTTCTATATCATTATTCTGGTAGTGCTTTTATGACTGTACACATTTGTCAGAATTCATCAGATTGCATATTTAAGATGAGTAAATTGTATATAAATTATACCTCAGAAGGGGAGATTAAAAAAAAAAGGTCATTTTGGGAAATCAGATAGAGGAGTGTGCCATGGTTCCTGCTCTGGTAAAATGATTTGCACCAGCCTGCAGGTTCAGGATTCTAGAATCATCCAGCAGGCATTTCTTTTAAGCCGCAACACTTTAGTAATGGCATCCATAAAAGTCCAGAGTTACATATTGCTGTCAGGGCTGGTGATTCTCTTTCTGTTAACTCATTAGGGGGAAATGTCTTGCCAGGGGCGTCCTGGGCCTTCTGTCTGCATGATTAGAATTAGTGGTGAGCTCTACAGTCGGGAGGTCTAAACCACTGCCTCTGATTTGGAATCTTGTCTTTCCTGGTTCATGAAGGATTCTGAAGAGCTGAGAGTGGGCAGGGGGAATTTTCCCTTGACATGACCCAGCCTGGCCAATACCTTAAGCAGTGTTGGCCTTGTTCTGTCTTTTAACCCTCTTCTTTTATCTTCCCACCTTATCCCCACCCTACCCCTCACCATGGATTTAATTCCACTTTCCTGTCATCATCAGTCACCAGCCCCTACATAGAATGTCTGGATGCATAGGTAACGAATTCTGAGATGGTTTTTTCTCTTGAGCTGGGACCTTATTTTCCCCCTTCAATTTACCTTTTGCATAGTTTGACACACATCAGTGGCACTAAATAAATAAGCCATAATTAATACATATTTGGCTCTTGTACTGTTCGTTTTCTTCTTCTGAAACTCAGATGAGAATATGCATCCCACAGCTTGAATGTTTAAATGCTAAACCAAAGGGACTCTTCTACCCCTTCCTTCTCTTGTCTTATATTAAACTAATGGTTTTAACTAGGGGAATGGCACTGTCCCAGATCCCTTCCATTTAGATCCTTAATAATTAGATGACTAAAAAGAATGTATTTGTAGAAGTGAGTGGTTAGTAAACAAACCACAATTATATGCTTAAGGAAGAAAGAGGAAGAGCCTACGAATACTAATTTGCATTTAGAAAAGTATCCCCAAGCAAGCAGTGATGTTTTATAGATCCACTCCAGGAACCTTGAAGAGCCACATCGAGAAAACACTTTTCAACATCCTTCATGGAGTTTACTCATATGCATCCTTAAACATATGCTAAGTGAAGACATATGCCTGGTATGGAAACATTTCTGCCATAATATTTAGGGAAACATGAAATAACCTTCCACGCTATCATCTGGTGAGTGGAAGGGAATCGTGCAGTTGTCATGGTTTATCGGAACAGAAGTAGCTGTTTAAGGCTTACTGTGTGCCAAGAGCTAAGTACATACTGTGCTATCTGATCTTTATAATAATCTTACAACGTAGGAACTAATGTTATCTCCACTTTACAGATGGGGAAACAGAGGCTCATAGAGGCTAAATAACTTGCGCAAAGTAAGTGCAGGGTTTGTGTACAGGTCTGCCTGATTCCAAGTCTGGGTTCTTAACCATCGCTGCTGTCGTCCTTGCCCATGACTGGTCCTGTAGGAATTTGACGCCATTGTCAAACGGCAGTGTTGGAGCCTCACCATCGGAGCTGGCAAAGACTGTTTTTTCCAGCAGCCAACAATCAGAATGGCAGTCAGATAATTAACTTGTCTTCCCTGAAGGAGCTTTGTTCATGAGACAGTCTTCAAATGGGGCATGAAAAGGCACTTGGCAAATTGCAAAAGGAAATAACACTTCAAAATGAAAAATTGATTCACATTTATCAACTGTGGGTAACAAAAGAACAGGCACCATCCTTTTGGGGCCATCGCTGAAATCAGTTACAAAGAGTTATACCAATGATGAAAATGGTTGCATTCCTTGATTCTAATCTACCAAAGCAGAGACGATTTCCTAATCATTGCATTACTCAGGCCCCGCATGGGCTTCCTCTTTGTTTTATTTCCTTTATTTATTTTTGGTAGCTGTTTTAATAATGGTGAAATACACTAAGGTGTCCTAGCAGCCATTTGCAATGTGCAATGACAGGCTTCTAAAATGATTTCTTCTGGATCGATCTGAACGTAAAGCCATTCTGAACACCGGGAGAGGGATCATCAAAAAGAAGTTTGCATTTTTTTCCAAATTAAATCTTGTGATAGTGGAGATGGGGCATGATGCAATACTGGGTTTTGTGGGCACTAGGATTATGAAATAAAGGTAAACATCCCTGGGTAATAAAAGTATGTTTGAGAAGTCTGTGGTGACGGTTGTTTTCCTTTTTGACTCATCTGGGTGTCAGATGGACAAACTGAATAATTTATCCTTCTTTTCTATCCTCACTTCTTCCGAACAGGCCTTCCCACCTTGTGTGTTCAGGACCTCAGTGTGAGGCAAACATCCCAATCCATGAAACTCCATCAGCAGATGGTAGCACAGAGCAAGAGAATGTTGGGGGTGCCGAGATGAAGCATATGCCTCTGCTTAGCCTTACTTATTTATTTTATAAATTTATTTATTTTTATTTATTTTATTTCTGGCTGCGTTGCGTCTTTGCGGGCTTTCTCTAGTTGCGGCGAACGGGGGCTACTCTTCGCTGTGGTGTGTGGGCTTCTCATTGTGGTGGTTTCTCTTGTTGCGGGTCACGGGCTCTAGGCTCTAGGCTCAGTAGTTGCAGTGCAGGGGCTTCAGTAGTTGTGGCTCGCAGGCTCTAGAGTGCAGGCTCAGTAGTTGTGGCGCACGGGCTTAGTTGCTCCGCAGCATGTGGGATCTTCCTGGACCAGGGCTTGAACCCGTGTCCCCTGCATTGGCAGGAGATTCTTAACCACTGTGCCACCAGGGAAGCCCTGCTTAGTCTTATTTAAACAGAGGCAGAGGAAAGGGTATTTTTTGCACAGTTTAATTAAAGGAAGTAAAAATTAGCTTCAATAATGAAAAATGAAATTGAACCCTTCTCCCCTCGTAATTAAATTAACCGATCCAACAGTCATTTTTTTAAAAAAACAACACTTTTTTAGGGACTTGGAAGGATTCAGCTCTGCTCTGTCCTTAGCCCTTAGCTGGGTTCTGAGGATCAACTAAGCGGCCCACTTTACGTTTTGTTTGTTTTTGTCTTTTTAGCCGCTGGACTCTAAGAGGCTGATCTGAGGCTTCTCACTTGATTGCAGTAACTTCCTCCTCAAAACTTTCAAATGATAGAGTTCTCTGCTGCTGTGAACTTCTGCACCAGCTGTTGACATTATGTTAAGTATAAACAGACAGCTTTGCCACGGCGGCTGTGATCAAAAGACAACACGTTTTCTAAGCCTGCATACGGAAATACATCTTGAAAATATATTTGTGAATAAATGGGATGAAAAATGTTAGTTTGTAGTTTTTTCTGTCTTTCCCTTGTCTTCCTGCTGTCTAAAAAAAGTGACAGCTGGGGGCACCAGGCCTCAGCTTTCCTTGATGAAGCAGAATCTGAGTAATGGGATGAGAGAATAAAAATGAAAGAAGTCAGGCCCAAGGAAACTACACAATGAGACAAACGAACAAATAAACAAAAAAATGGGGCAAGGAGGAGAGTGGGGGAAGAGTCATCAGAAGAACCATACAGGCTGGGTTTCCAGGCGAGATTTCAGAAGTGAGAGTTTGGGGAAAAATTATTTTTCATGTGGAGGATGGTGAGTGGCAGAACTGGGTACAAAGTATTTTTGAAGATGTTTGATGTATATGAACAATATTCTCTTTTATCAAGATTCATGAGACTGGGTAAAGATTTGGATTCCTGTTGGCTGTATGTTGTACTGTTATTTAGTTTGAAGAGGGATACAGCGTGTCGGACAGAACCACTTGGGCCTCTAGTTATTTCAGATATTCATTCATTCATCCATCTTTTTGGTTTATTTAGCTGTTTTCTGTTTCTGCTGTGTGTAATATTTAAACGTCTTGGGTTCTTACATGTGTAGTTTTAAAAATAGGATCATCAATTATGTAACCTCCAGTGATACCCAGACCTTCCACATTCCCCGTCTGAACTCTGCTGTTCTACAGTGAACTTACTTTCTGAATAAAGGGGGAGGGGGAGAAACCTGACAAAGTCTCATTTCAAGCTCCCAATGACAGAGGGATGTTTGAAGACTTGTTGGAACTGGAGCAGGACACTGTCCAGAAGATCGTGTGGGTTGATGCTCTTTTCCCCTGGAAGTTCCCTATGGGGTATTCTTTTTAGAATCCAGTTTCCGCTGTTGCGGTCTGCAGTGTCCATTCAATGATGGGAAAGCCACTGACATTTCTGGGCCTGGGTTAGACTGGATGACCTCCGTTTTAAGTGTTTTTCCACTTAAAAATGTCATGACTCTACAATATAAAAGATTTTTTATTTATAGATATGATGATTTCCTGAGATTATTGGAGAAAATGGGCAAAGAATGGGTTGTTTAGCTCCTACGAGGTCTACCTGACAGCTCAAGCTTTCACATGGGACATAGCTGATACACCTGATGTTATTGTAGAGTGTGCTTTTGTATTTGTGGAGCCTCATAATGATTTGTGTTTCCGTTGACATTTTATTCGTATAGTCATGATGATGTTGATGATGATGGTATGATGATAGTGATGATGATGGTGGTGATGATGGTGTCCATTAGCACCCATTCTTCCAGGTATATCCTTAAAAACATCTACGGCTGGTGGCTGGATGGTTAGGCATAGACTTGCGTTTGAATCCTTGATGTGCCATGTGGCGGTGTACTCATTGCTTAATCTCTCAGAGCCTCCGTTTCCTTATGTGAACAAAAGAGGATGACAACAGAAGCCCCATCACAGAGTTCTTGTGCGGATTAAGTGGGTTAATAGAAAAAGTCATAGTTGCGTGTCTGGCACAGAGAAAGTGCTCAGTAAATGGTGGCAAAGGTTGTTGCTGTTTTATTATTGTTATTATTTATTATTATTTTTTTTTGCGGTACGCGGGCCTCTCACTGTTGTGGCCTCTCCCGTTGCGGAGCACAGGCTCCGGACGCGCAGGCTCAGCGGCCATGGCTCACGGGCCCAGCCGCTCCGCAGCATGTGGGATCTTCCCGGACTGGGGCACGAACCCGTGTCCCCTGCATCGGCAGGTGGACTCTCAACCACTGCGCCACCAGGGAAGCCCAGACCGAGTTACTTTTAAATCCCCCAGAGACAAAGCCCCCGCTTCTTCCTGCACCTGAAGGAGCACTCGGCCCGCCATGGTTGTTACCCAGTAGCAACACAGTTTACCTCTATCTGTGTAATCATCTGATTCATAGCCGTCTCTCCCCTCCGACTGTAAGACTTGTTCAGCGTTGTGTCTGCCGGACCCAGTGCATTGCCTGGCCCACCAGGCCGTACAGTAACATGTGTTTATTGACTAAGTGAAAACCTAAGTAGTTAAGTAAGATCCTTCACTTGAGAAATGACACTGCATCATTGGCCAAGTGGATTTGGAAATGGCAAGTTTCTGAGTAGCTGTGTTCCTCCTGGAGAAGATGGGTGCTATCGAGGCAAATTCCTACTTTCTCCTCCAGAGGAAATTAGAAATTAGGAGGGAAATTTTCACCCCTGGATCAATATACAGCAAAACTTCAGCTCTGTAACCTTAAAACCTGAGCAATTAGCTTTGTTTGAAAAGGTCATCGGTGGCTGTGTTCCTCTCCTCTGACAAGATGAGCTGTCCAACAGAACTCAGTTTAAATTAGAAGTATCTCTGGTAAAGTTAATCACAACCTTGTCTATACTGTCGGACTGCAGGGGAGGTGTAGCTGTCGGGATTCCCCGCTGCTCTGGGGGAACAGCTAGGGTTTTCCTTTGCCGTTCTGAGTGTGGCATGGGAATCTTGCCATCACCTACCAAAGAACCTATCAGTAAAAGCAGCTGCTTTTTTTTTTTTGAGTGTCTTTTCTGAGCCAGATGCTGTAAATCCCTTTTAATATATTTCTTCCAAACTTTGCATCACCTGTGAAGTTAATCTCACTGATACTCTTATTTCAGGCAGATGAAACTGAGGCTCAGAGAGGTTAAGCCACTTAACCAAAGTCACACAGTGAGCGATGGTGTCTTTCCCCGATAAAACCCGGAAAGTCTGGTTCCTCTATCTGTAATCTCTCAAATTCTGGAACGAGGGAAATGGACCTTGGGTGCCAGAGGGACAACTGGACCATTTTGTCATCTCACTATCACGTCAGCCCCTCACTTCCTTGCTTGGTTGCTGGACAGGCAGTGACTCTTTAATTTCAGAGACTCCACGTGGTCTGCAGGGAGGGCATGGGCTGTGAGGAGAAGACGAGAAATGTGTAGATTAAAAAAACAAACCATGTGTGAGTGGCCAGCACTTTTCTCAGCCTCCTCCTGACCCCAGTCTTCTTACCTTAATCCTTGTCCCCTGAATTTCCTGCACATTTATGGCTTTGGGAAAAAGCAGTCCCAATATAGCCAGTCAGGGCCAAAGAGACACTCCAAGGAGCTTGAGAGAGTTGAGGGAGGAGGAATGGAAAACTCTTTTGTGAGTGTGACAGTAAAAAAAATTCTGTTAACATTAAAACTCTGTCACCGTTAGTAGGCAGGAGAGACAGCAGGTCATGCGGGAAGACATGGACTTTGGAAACAACTGGCGTCTAAGTTCACATCCCAGCTTTTCAGCTTTACCAGCACAGGGCAGAGATGGTGCTGGCCTGTTGGCTGCAGGTCCTCCGAGGACCCTTTGAGTGTGGTTTCCATTTTTCACTGTGTCCCCAAGCCGTGGTGGGGGGGTCCTCACCAGGATGAGAGCCCTGTTGTTCTCCAACTTCCTCCCTCCATAATCTTTGGAGCGTGATGTCTCCCTGACATTGTCCCAGCCCTGAAGACCTTTCTAGCAACAGAAAGCGTGGAACTCTTTCACTGGGATTTCCATGTGCTCCTTAACCAAAGGACTTGAAGTTCAGTGTATCTTGGCGTTTCCCAAAGGATGGCATCTGTACCCTGGGGAGTAGACGACATGGTTTTAGGTGGCACTTGGAAGAGATTAATTGCAATAGTTATTTCTTTTAACGTGCAGGAGGCCCACAAACCATGATTTATGGCGTTATTGCTTTGGGCCAGGCTTCAGGAGGACAGAGGAACGCACCTATCCCAGATGGGTAACCCTGGGTTACGTAACAGGATGATTGTGGGTGTGTTACTTGGTGATTTTAGCATAAAATACAATGGAATAACACAGTCGGAAAGTTATTCTCCTTTCCATTCTCTTTTAATGTTTCTGATTATAGGAGAAAAAAAAAGCCCACTTGTTGCTGGAACACTTGCTAATCCCTTTTGTATCAGGAGAAGCAAGAGGCAGACTCTGACCATTCCACTGGAAACAGTATCTAGCTGGAATCTAGTAATGATGCTTGTTTCATTGTATTTATTTTATTTGTTGCTTTCTATCTATGGCAAGTGATGCTGGCTTCCATGGTGGTCGTAATATAAAATTCCAATTAAAATAAATTTAAGTAGATTTTGAGTTGACTTGAAGAAAATTAAGGAACTGGGAATTCCCTGGCGGTCCAGTGGTTAGGACTCCATGCTCTCATTGCCAAGGGCCTGGGTTTGATCTCTGGTTGGGGGAAAAAAAAAAGAAAAAGAAAACTAAGGAACTAATAGAAGAGTGGATGTGAGCATGCAAAAATCATGCTGACGGGGCACAAAGGACAGATGTTGGAGAAGCCTTGACCCAGCAGGTCTGATTGCAGGGATGGGGGAGACCGCCAGGCCGGGAGAGCTGCACTCCTGGTTGGGTTGTGCCATCTGTCTGGGGACCCTCTAGTTCCTGGCCCTGTTTCCAGCCCACTGTCACTTTGCAGTGACTTTGAATTGGGTCCACCAGCCACTTCTCTGCCAGTGATTCAGACCTCGCAGCCTGCCCTGTGTCCTTGGGAAACCGCAGTGACCCAATTACTCACGTCCAAGTGGCCCTCTTGTCAGCATTCAGGGACTCATTAAACCACCGTTGGAACGGCTGTAAACGCAGCACACAGCACTGCCCTTTCTAAGAACCGTAATCTGAAGTCAAAACGTGTTTCTGGTAATGTCACCAGGTGCAGATTCCCATCTTCTTCTTTCCCTCCCTCATGCTTTTGCACATTCAGAAACCTGCCCAGGCAACGTGTGACCCCAGGAGGAGAAAATTTGATGTGACAGGACTCCACGACCAGTGCCATCCTCTGAATACCGCTGAGATGCTGAACAGTGGCAGCACTTGAAGAGGCCAAGCCTTTCCTTTGAACTAAGAAGTTGCGCACGACATTGGTAAGTGATGCTCGCTGCAGCTGCTATGCTGGGCTGAGGTGCATTAAAAAAGAGGGTTAGATGGGTATGGTATCTCTGTAGATGTTTCCGGTATCCTGGGGGGGTGGGGTCTGCCTTTGAACTGATGATCACCATAACCTTCGGGGCCGTTGACAGTACAAAATGGCCTTTGGGGTCAGGTTGGTTTAGCAAAATGAGATCTTTTGCTGGTGGAGTCCTAGTGGTGATGTTTCCTGGTCCCTTACTGTGTGCCGTGCGTTTTACATACGTGCCTGCATTTAATTCTAACGGCAGTTTTATGTAGCGACTGGGAGGTATTGTTTCAGATTTGCTTGTGAAAAAACTGAAGCTCAGAGGTGTTCAGTTACTTTCCACAGTTTGGGCTCCGGATCCATTTAGGTCTGAAGTCGAAGAGCATCTCCAGTCTCTGTACTTAGGCTACCTGGGGAGAGGTATAGTTACTGTAGTTTTTAAAAGAATAACTTTAAGCTTCTGAAACTCTATGTCCCAGCTTCATCACTCTCTAGATGAGGAGTTGTATATGTCCCCCAGAATTAGATGCAGCACTCAGAGGGGATGCATGAAGAGGGTCACTGGAAAAGATTGCTTACAAAGGTGTGGGCAAGAGGAAGCAAGGAAACCAGCAAGGGTTGGTGAAGGGGCCCTGGGCCCCAAGTGACAGCAGGAGGCCCTGGAACCCAGAGAGACCTGAGACCTTGGGAGGGGACCACTCACTCGGAGCTGTGGCCCTGGGTAGACGGATGCAGTCAGTGTCAGACTGCATCCCAGCTGAGCCGAGAGAGCAAGGGCTGACCTCTCCTGCCCCCCGCCCCCCCGACTTTCTCCTGGGGCTGCCCATTGGCCAAACCTAAGTGAAAGTCAGAGGGAAAGGGAGCCTGGGTGATACAAACCATAGAATCACTTCTAAGACAAAAAGTAGGGTAGAGAATGGTGAGGATTGAATCTGGAAGGATCAAGGGAGCATATCCAGCACGGGACCCTGAACCCTCTTTGAGTTAGTGACCTGTATTTGTCATTTGTTGCTGTGTAACAAGTCACCACGGCACCTAGAAGCTTAAACAGTAACTGACAGTGTGGAATCCCCTACTCCCAGCCATGCTGGCCTCATTTCCATTCTTTGTACGAGCCATGCTCCCTCCTGCTATAGGACTTCAAAGGGGCATTTGGTAACACGAGTTGTTTCCTCTGCTGGGTTCCCAGCAGTACCGCTCCCCCCAGTCCATTTTGCCATATTAATTCTTCCCAATGTTTTCATTCTCAATTCCTCTGTTTGCTTTTCCTAACCTCCCTGACCAGGCTGTTTGCTTTATTGTATTTTTTCCATATACTTCTCCATTGCAGTGAATGTTGCATCGTTGCAAATTTGCACTTAAATCCGTGGCATTATTTGTTTAATGTCTGTCTCCTCGACTACACTACACCCTCCATGATGACAGAACGTGCCCATTTTTGCTCTCATTATACTCCTAGACCCTGGCTTAGTGCCTGCAGTACAGAGGGTGCTCAGTGAATATTTGTGGGATGAAGGAACATGAGTGGATTATTCTATGATGTTTTCCTTCTTTCGATTATCTTACTGAGTGTCTAACAACAGCTGTGCTAAGTTCTAGGACAAGAAAGGTGCATGGTATCCAGTCTCTAGTAGTAAAGAAATCTGTTTAAGTTGCTAAATTGAGCATTTCCTCCAATATTTTTGAGCATAGAAGAACTTTTTAGCACAGTGGCATAGCTATTGACATCATATGGCGTTAGGGAATTACGTGGCGGTCCAGTGGTTAGGACTCTGTGCTGTCACTGCTGTGGCCTGGGTTCAGTCCCCTGGCTGGGGAACTAAAATCCCACAAGCCACGTGGCATGGCCAAAAAACAAAACAAACCAAGCAGACATCATATGGTGTTAGTGTTTTGTGAGAGATAAAGTTAGGAATTTCTGTATCATAATTTCCTTGAGGGCATGGATCCCGTATCGTCCATTCATTCATGCATCCACTCAAGTGTCCATCCATCCAACCACCCATCATTCCACGCAACAAAAATATCATGAAACCTACGATGTAGGGCCCTAGGGACTCCGAGATGAATGACACTTGTGCTCTGAGGAAGGCTCTGTATGTTTCACAAGGAGGACACTTCTCCCCCAGTCAGAGCCACAAGGGGATCCTACTTGAATCTTCACCATGAGAACCTGGTGGGGCTTCTGGAAGTAAAGGCCATGAAATTGTAGGGTCCCCCTAAGATTGCAGGCCACATGCTGGTCCATACTCAGCCTCCAGCAGTTCACCAAAATTACCGTCCAAGGTTCCTACCAGTTATCGTTCCAGTGGCGTCTGCTCCCGGTGAGCACATCCTGGCCGTGGCTCTGAATTCTCCTGTCTCTTCAGATTTCAGGATGGCAGTTTGCCCTGCAACCTCAGTTCTCTGAAGGCTCCCATACCAAACACTGATTACCAGTTTGTCCAGCTTTTTCTTGTTATAAGGACGGCAGTGACGACTTGCAAACTCTTTACATGGGGGCCTGAAACCAGACGTCAATACGCATCTACACAAATAAAGCCCCGGTATGACTTTGTTTCTCCTCCACCCCTGAGGAGCCCTCATGGTTCCTAGGAATTCCTTGATGTCCCTAGAAATGTGGGGACGTTGACCAGGTCGAAAAAGCTTGTCTTCTCAAGTGTCGTCTCGCACGCGGAGCCCTGGGCTTAAGCAGTCTCTGCCGAACTCTTTAGATTTTGTGCCACTGTTTGGGAGATGGGGGGGTCTGCACTGAGCTACGTTTCCCTTGGTAACAGGGGCCCAGAGAAAATATCAGCTAGAAATAGAGCAGAGTGAGTCGGTTTGCATCAAAATTAGACCTTAAATTTGCCCAGCCCTTCGGCTGCAGAGTGAGTATGAATTTCTACTCTCTAAACGAAGAGCTAGTTCATTGCTAAATGGGTCCACTTGGACGCGTGGAGCAGGACCCTTTGGGTGCAGAGAGCAAAGAGGGTTCACCGTGCTGACGTCTGTGCGCAGGCAAATGAGTCACCAGTCGGCTCCACGCTGGCCTCCTCCACGTTCCTGGAAGCATTCCTGAATTTCTCTGAACGGTCTCTCAAAGACCCCACGTCAACACATCGTAGGGTCGGGAACTCTCAGATCTTCCCCTGCCCCTCATCCAGCTCCCAAATGAGCCTGACCTTGTCCACTGACACCGTTATAACACATCTGGCCCTCAGGCTGTGAGCATCGGGGACCACCCAGGCCTGACTCCTTTCAAATAGCAAATTGGAAGAGGTCTCACCTTGAGGCCTCTCTTGAGTGACAGACTGCTTGGGAGTCACATGGAAGCCCAAGTGGGGTCTTGAGCTGGAGTGAACTCCCCCAGCTAAATGACATGGCTCTGCAGGGCCCTGTTGGCCTGGTGTCGATGGTGGCAAGCTCTTTCCATTATTCGGAGAGTAGCTGTTAAGAGGATGTGAAATCATCTGCATAAAATGTTGGCTTTAATTTCTCTAAAGGAGATGATTTGCCAGAGAGCCTTTGACTATTTAAAGGCTGTTACCTGAGCAAGACATTTGGGTAACTGGATGTGATGTTGGCCTGGTGTCACCTTTTTGCATATTGATGATCTCGTGCTATAAAGATTTTGTTTCACTTGAATTGGAATCCTTCCCTGGGAGGGGCCCTCAGGAGCTCCGTCTGCGAGCAGAGAGTTCTCTTCCAAGGGCCAGTGTGGATAAAGGAAGATATCGTTGGCATTCTTTTTCCTTCTGTGTTTTAGTTAAGATCCTTCCAGTTGTCAGCAAGAGAAACAAGTGATGGTGCATTTAGCAAAAAAATAAAAGTAAAAAATAAAAAATGGAGAGAATTCTTTTTTAAAATGAGGCTATAATAATGTCTCTTTTTTTGGAACTAATTGTTATTTTTATTTTTTAAATTGAAGTATAGTTGATTTACAATGTTGTGTTAATTTCTGCTGTATAACAAAGTGATTCAGTTATACATATATATATCCTTTTTCAGATTTTTTTTCCACTATAGGTTATTACAAGATATTGAGTATAGTTCCCTGTGCAATACAGTAGGACCCTGTTGTTTATCTATTTTATACATAGTAGTATGTATCTGTTAATCCCAAACTCCTAATTTATCCCTGCCCCCTCCCCCCACCCCGCCATAATGTCTTAAGGCAGTTAAATGTCAGAATTCGGTCAGATCTCATAGGAACCGGATTTCAGAGGTGGAATATTATCGGGAACTCTGGAGGTTCCTCTGATCTGTTCACCTGCCTCAGATTTCTCTGCACCTTTATCTCTTTTATGTCTCCTGACCAGCTTTCTTGGTTTTACTCCGTGAACATGGCATGAGAAGGCTGTTCCTAAAGTTGGCAAGTTTACCCCCCTTCATGTGATATGACCGGCTATGTCTGAAAGCTAATTCCAGACCCCTGAGAGAGAGAATCTGATTGGAGAAAGTGTCCACCCTAGTCGGGAAGAGGACCCTGTGGGAGGGGGACTTCTCAGAGAAGAGAAGTGTCGTCTTGAATATGAGTCCTTCATTTCTAGTATTATCCCCATTTTATAGATGAGGAAACTGAGACCCAGCTTTCCTTGCCAGGGTCACACAGCCGCACCTATCTTTTCTTCCAGAATAAAGATTGTTGTGAGGAACTAATTTTACTTTGGAAAGAAAATTGGTGCTATTCATGTCACAGCTATTTTTAAGGAAGGGATGTATCTTTTAACTGGAATGCATTGTTTAGCAAATATTTTTTTTTACTTTGTAATTTTGTGAAAAGGAGACACACTTTCTCAAAATAAAGTGAGAGTAGATGAGAGTAAAATTTTCATAGCAAAGAGAATGATTCCTAAAAGAATCCAGGACAGTTATGTAATCCTGAAGTTCTCTGGTATTTCCACACTAAAAAAGTAAATAAATGCAAGAAATGAACACGAAGGGAATGAAAATTATTTACGAAAATCAAAGCCACACCATTAGCCAAGACTTTTTATAAGGAATAAATTGCTTCAAACCAACCAAAACTGGAGCCAAGCATGGAATTGGGCTATTGGGGAGAAGGTGAAAGAGAGACCAAGAATTCCAGAAGCTGTTGTGAGTTCAAAGCAGGGTTTTCAGTCATGTGTCAGGTGTTTGCAAGGTGACAAAAGTTGGAGAGTCAAGTTCATGGCTGGAGAACATTGTGGTAAGTTTGAGGAGCAACCAGAACTATTGTTACAGAACTGCTGGGGAATTCCTCTTTCCACTGAGCTCTGTGCTCTGGAATGGCATTTGGAATCGTGTGTGTGTGTGTGTGTGTGTGTGTGTGTGTGTGTGTGTGTGTCCCTTTTTGTCCCTGCAGTACAGCAGTGGAGTCTTCCCAACTTGAGGGTATTTCTCTCTTCTGGGCTAGACCATATTTTGATTTTTTTTTTTTAATTCAAAGGGAACTACCAATGAGATGGCAGTTTCAAAACCACATGGGACAGGAAGGGTGCAGAGGGTTTCTTGCATCTTTTCAGTCCTTCCAAAATGAGTGCCTGAGCTGTAGTCAGACATGGCCCTCCCCACCTTCAAGCCGTCCATCTGGAATAGTCTCAAAAGTCCTGTGCTCCCTGGTTGACTGAGTTCTACCACGGAGAGCTTGCTGGTGGTCTTCTGTCCCATTCTTTGTAGGCTCTTTCCAGCAAATGGAAAAGGGAGACTTAGGTTACTTTCCCTGGGGCAGGTGGGACCGAGGAAAATCCATCAAAACAATGGCTTGTTTGCTGATGGCTCTGGAGCCCCCAACGAAGACTGGGCAGGAGCTGGGCCGATGCTATTAGGGCTGTGCTACAGGACTTGTGTAGTCAAAGCCACTGCTGCCCCCTTGGCTGCCACCCTGGCCTTGATACCACCCTCCAGGCTCAGCCCCAAGCTGCACCCAGTACCGTCTGCCTGGTGAGGAGGAGGTTGGTCTTACAAACTAACCCTGATGTATACGTGCGGGCAGCCTCCCTGGATGTGACAGGGAGCGTCTGCTCTCCCACAGCCGGTGTCCACACAGTTCTGCCAGGCGCCTGGTCCCTGAGCAGATGGTGTCGGATGCTGGTTATGATGGAATCAGATCTGGCTACCTATGTGGAAGCGACAGCATGATGGAGAGATGAGAAGAAGGCATCGTTCTAGCTAGAGCACCCATTCGGGGAAGTTGGCAAGAAAGTCAGATCCTGTGCATCCTGTGAACCTTCAACGTTCTTCTTCTTTTGACAGAAATGACACGTTAAACGAACGTGTCCAACTTGGATGAAAGTCTTTATTTCCAAAGTTCAGACAGTTTTGTTCTTTCTCCCCTTTCCCTTCCATGGTTCCCAAGGCTCTGAACCTACAGCTCTAAGAAATATGAGAAAAGAAACCTGAAGTTGGTTAGCATTTTATTTTTAAGTTGTTAGGAACTAAACCAGCTTAATGTTTTAAAGTATTAATGAAAATAATGGGTAAGAGAGGTATCGACATCGCGGGAAACTATGCTTCGCTTTCGTCTCACTTTAATCGTTTTTTCTTGAATACATTTTTATTACCTAAATTATTGTTCTGTGCTCCTTGTTCACAAATTACAGCTAAAGATTTTGTTTCTAACGAGTCCACGCTGACAGCGCAATTTTGCAATTTGCCATACAAAGCAGACCTTGCTTAAAATAACTTCTCTTTTTGCAGTACTATTAGTGCTTTGACGTCAATTAAAAATTCACAACTTATAATGCATAAAAAAGAGCAATCTAGTAGCTCAACAAGAACTCCAGAAAATTTTCATACTACTGCTGTGTATTTCAGTTCTGACGGTATTATTAGTGGACCCCAAATCCGAAAAATGTTTAAAACTGTTGGCATCTTGTATGCATTTGTTAAAGGATGCAGTAAAGCTTATTTTCATCAACATCCAAAAATATTCCAATGAGCCTTCCATTTTACGTAAATAGATAAGTGTCTCCTTGGTCAATGTGTGGAGATACATATAAAAAAGAGTTGAAGGGGCCCTGGATCCCTCTGCCTTGTGATTCCACCGTCTCAACGTACGAACTTCCAGAAAAGAGTGGCTCTGGGTGTTGGCACATTGGCTCCTAAATGTCTCAGCTGGGAGGTGAAGTATTTGTCGCTTCCGCTCACACTTCTGGGGCTAGGACTAGTCACAAGGTCACGTCATCCCCCTGCAAATCCTGCAACTTCCCATCGCACGCCCAAGAGCATCCCAAGTTGTTACCAAGGCGATAAAGTTCCACAGAGCAGGGCTGTGCTCACTTTCCAGTCTCCTCTCCTCCCACTTTCCTCTTGGATCACTCTTTGTGCGGGCTTCATGCTTCTCTTTGGACGAGACAAGTCCGCTCCCACCGCAGGGCCTTGGTGCCTGCTGTGGGCTCTGCCTGGCTCACTCTCTGTCCATCCCTCTGCATGTCTGACTTTCTGTCTTCCTTTAGGTCATTGATGAAATGTCACCTCGTTGGAGAAACCATCTTTGACCTCTCTATAAATTTGGGAGCCCCATCAAACCAGCATTTTCTACCATTCTTAGCTTTCTTTAGTTTGGGACAATCACAAAAATGTTGACACCATTTTCTTGAGGCTAGAGGCTCAAAAAACCTATTCTGTTAGTCAAAAGCTAAACATGGACTATTTTCTTTCTTTCTTTTCTTCCTTTCTTTCTTTTTCTTTCTTTCTTTCTTTCTTTCTTTCTTTCTTTCTTTCTTTCTTTCTTTCTTTCTTTCCTTTCTTCTTTCTCCCTTCCTTCCTTTCTTTCTCTCTCTCTCTTCCTCCCTCTCTCCTTCCCTTCCTTCCTTCCTTCCATTCATTTGTAAGATTCCTAATCTCCTGTGGAACAAATGAATGACTTTAGCAGAATGGTTGTGGGAGGGGCTGAGGTTGGGAAAAGCAATAGGAGGACATCTCATTAATATACTTCAAAACAAAAACTATCTCCTTTACATCATTAAAAAAGAAAATAAATCTCATTGACACTGGTGAAAAATGGCATAATGTTGTCCTTCGCATCTCCTGGATGACTGGTGTGGCTGAGTGCTTTGTTACATGTCCTTTACTCTTCGTTGTGAAATGCCTTTTCACGTCCCTTGTCTGTTTTTTTCCAATGGAGTATTTGCCTTTTTCTCACTGATTTGTGTTTTATACATTGTAAGGGATTAGTGCTCCAGAATATATGCTTTCATAGATAATGGTTTGCCTTTCAGTCTTGTTCATCAGAATATATTCTTTCATAGATGATGGTTTGCCTTTCAGTCTTGTTCATTGTGTTTTCTGACATGTGTTTTCTTTACAATTCTTACGTAGTCACATTTATCAGATTTCCCTTATGCTGTCATGCTTGATGTCATACGTAAAGTCCTTGCCTACTCCAGGTTACAGCAAATATTGACCATCATGTAGGGCTTGGGCATAGCTTTCGGTTTCCTTTCCAGCTACTGTTGTCCACACCCACTAGCCCTACGACCTTGAGCAAGTTATGTAAACCTTCCTGAATCTCCGCTTTCTTATGAGTAAAATGCGATCGAAATTGTACTTAACCTCAAAGAGTTGCTGTGAAGATTAAATGAGAAAATGCTAAACACTTAACTCAGTATCTAGCTCATAGCAAACGCTTAATTCAAGTATATCAGTGTTACTCTTCTTTCTTGGTTTGCACTTCATTCCTTAATAGTTTTGAAACTTAATTCAGTATATGGGGTGAAGTTGGTTTCCTCTTAAAAACAGCATTAATTTCTGCAGGGGGTGGAGTGGCCAAATCATGGTTTACTCCCGCAAAGGCACTGTGAAGACCTCGGAGCAGTGGCGGTGGGGCTGTGTGTGGGGGTAACCGACTTACACCCACCTATGGAAAAAGCATCCTCCAGTTTGCCTTGTGTGGCAGGGATGTGAGGATGCAGGGGCTGGAGAGGTGCTTGGGGAGGAAGGAGGGAGGCTGGGGTTTGCTTTTGATGTCAGAGACGGAGAAGAGGGTGCAGCCCTCTCAAAGGTGGTGTGTCACGGGGTGGAGTTTGGGACACATCCCAGTGCCTGTTGGGGTGTGAGAGCTTCCTTTCCTTGAAGCCCCAGGCTGGCTGATGTAAGGAGCCAGAAGGTGTCGCCTGTCCACCCGCCAGAGCAGAGTCTTGCAGCAGCTCTGCAAGGGCTCCAGAATGGGATTGCCATGCCGGGTCTGCAGACTCAGAGGGCAAGACGCAGGGCCGGCTGTGTGGGCATACAGTCGCCCTTGAAGCCCAGAGGCTCTTGCCCGTGTTTCAATGCTCTGCTGTCCCCATCTTGAAACACTTAATAACTTTTCAACTAGAGGCCTCACATTTTTATTTTGCTCTGGACCCTGAGAATTATGTAGCAGGTACCAAGAGATTGGGTGGACACAAGGCAAGTCTGTGTCTCTGGAACAGGACTTCAGTTTTCTCTTTCTTCATTCCTCAGCTTCATCATTTACTGGTTGTGTGGCTTTGGACAAGCCACCTAAATTCTTAGGGCCCCAGTTCTCTTTTATGTAACACAGATGATAACACCTGTGAGTAGAATTAGCGTGAGGATTAAGTGACGTAAACCTTATAGCGCTTTGGCACATGGCTCCCACGTTGTAGACACATGAAGCATAGAGGTTATTATTACTAATATTGATTATATGCAAAGAGCCCTTGACGATGCATTAGTTCAGACCATAGTGGAGTTGGATCTTATGTGGAGCTGGAGTCTAATGCCAAAGCAGAAGGTAAAATTAGCAGAGAGTAACAACTACCCTTAACAACGGCACCTTAGGATTTGTGGGAGACCACAGGTTGTTCCTTAGTCTGTCCATCACGGCCAGTTTTCCTCTTGTGTTTGCACAGATCACTGTTTCTTTGAGTACCAGACAAGTTAGCTGACTTGTGTTCAGCTGTTTTTAGGAAAAAAAAAATAGGAACGTGCAAGCACTGGAATTATTTTTAGTGAAGTGAGGGACACAGGGCATTGTAGAGACTGGACTCTGAACCAGGGCCGACTTCTGCGTTTGGTGCAGGAAACACAGTGCCTAAGGCACATGATACTTTTAGAAGCTTGTGAAAATGTTTTAATGTTAATTTCTTTTAAAATCAGAAGAAAAAATGAGCAAGATGATAACGTGTTTTTGATAATGAATCTAGCCTAGATTTTTTTTTGTCTTTAAAGCAATGCATGAGGAAACGTAATTTTTAATATTTTGATGGAGGAAAGGGCCCACAAAAGCTGAAGTGCCCAGAGCCCTGACAGTCATGCTGTGGCCCTGGTCATGATGGGCGTCCCACTGTCACTCAGACCATACGATGTTCATTGACTAGGGTGGCAGGTGGAATCACCTGGAACGTTTGCAGTGTTATTTCTTTCTCTTCCCCTACCTTGGGAGAGTATATTTGGATGTGTGTCATTTGCATGAAGTTACTGGGATATTTTACTCCACTCTCTGGTATTTTGTATTCTAAGAATGAGAAGAATGATATTAAACCTTCTCTTGTTTGAAAGGGCGACTGGGTAAGAATGTGATAACGAGGTTGAAAGACTACTTATGCGATTCTGCACATAATTGTTTTCTTGCGTGGATACACGCAAACAAGGACTAACAGGGCTTTAGAATCTTATAAGATCAGCACGCTTTGTGGCTTTATTATATTGTATAAACTTACTTTCTTCCTAATTTAGACAGATTTTCTCCTGCAATCCAATTAATATAAATTGTTTCATTAATATTGAAACATAAATGCTATTTACTGGGAAAACAAAAGTAAGTGTGTATGTGTGTGTGTATGTGTGTGGCAGGGATTGGGGACGGGGGGTAGAAATGGTGACAATCATGTTATTCCTGTAATTCTTTGGCTCCTGGTTTTGTTTTGTTTTTTTACTTCAGCTTAATTTTTTAAAAATTTAAATGTTTTAATATCTTTTATAATTGCAAAGTAATACATGCCTATTGTAATTTCAGGCTCAAGTTCACTTCCTAGAAGTTACCACTTGCAAAAGTTTGACACGTGTCCTTGAATCACTTTTCAATATACAAATAAACATACACATATTGATTAAATTTCTTTTTAAAATGAGAACTAACCTACGACAGTCTTTTCCTTATAACATAGCACAGCCATCTTTCCATTAAGTGTCTATCATTCTACCTCATTCTTTTAAATGCTACATAAAATTCCAATTTATGTACTCATCCCTCTATTCATGTACATTTAAGATGCTGCTTCTTTTAAAAGAAGAAGAACAGGACTGTAATAACTGGCTGTGTGATATACAGCTTTATATTGATTTTTTTGTATCTGTCTCATCTTTCTGTATAAATGAGAATTTTCACTTTCTTACGATTATCCAGGGCCCAACAATAGTTCCGATGGTTGTTTGTTACAACAGGTGACCCTCTCCGAATGTTTTTTTTTTTCCCCTTTTGCTTGTGAATTCAGCAAAACTTAGAGTTTCTTCCCTAAGTGGAGTAGGCATTGTGTGAAACATTCCATTGCTTAATTACCTCCGAATCACTTGTCATAGCCCTAATAAAAATGTACACCCATTGCTGTGAATGCTTAATCACATTAGCTGTGAGGAGAGTAAGCTGTTGAGAGAAAAAAACGAGAGGATGTTAAATGTCGGGTCTTGTTTGGAATTCAAAACGCTTTCCCCAGCCTGGAAACGAAGCCTTGCCTGCGTGCTGGGGGTTGAGCGTTACAGAGCTCTTGTTGGTGGTTGCCGGAGAATCCCCAGACGCTTGTCTGAACATGCAGGGGTGAGGGTGGAGGCTGAAAGGAAGGGAGTGTTTTTAATTTTACAAAAGTATTCTGCTGCATATAAACCTCTGGCTCTGGCCTTCTTTTAGGGAACCTGGTTGTATTAAATTCAACACACGGGTACTGAAACCCTACAACGTGCCAGGCACCTTCTTGGTACTGAGATCATGCGCTTATCCAAGCAGAAAGAGAATTTGCCTTCACGAAGCGTACCTTCTACGGGTAGGAGACAAGACTGTCACCAAAGCAACAAATAAAGTCAGTGATAATTGCTCTGCCAAGAAATAAAGCTGGTAGAGGAGAGCGGTAGAGAGGGGTGGAATGGTGAGTGGTCAGAGAAAGTTCTTCTGCAGAGGGGCTGTTGAGTAAGGACTTAAGTGAGGAAACGAGGGGGCCAGTCAGGTGTCTTGGGGCAGATCAGCCCTTTAAGCCCAAGGTGCAAGCTGTTAGCTTTCCCGGTGGAGGTGCTGTCACCACGGCCTTGATCCTTGGAAATGTCTTCCCTTTGTCGGGGTGCAAAATTTTTGTGAGATTTCCCAATTGTTACTGAAAGTTTGGTTCAGCAGCTCACGCTTGAAAGTCAGTACTCCAGAGGCAAGCTTGGTGGAAAGGAAAGTTTGCTTTATTTCGGAGGCCAGCAACCAGGGGAGAGGGCAGACTCATGTCCAAAAGGCCGACTCCCCACTGACAATCAGTGGGCAAGGGCTTTTAAAGGGGAGTTTCAGGGGTATATAGGTGGAGGGAGGGAGCTACACGCAGAAACAGCACAGTCAGCTCTGACGGTCATCTTGAAATTGCTCATGCGGTGGTCTGATCCGTGTTGTCTTGATTCTTTTGAGTACGGTTACTCTTGATTGCCAGGGTCAGTGTGTTCCCATTTCTTTGAGACCAGTTCTTGGAACTGTGGCAGCTTATGTCATGGCTATAGTCTGGCCATCCTGTAGTTAACTTCTTCCACCTGGTGTGAACTACAACACAGTTCACAGGATATGGCTCAGAATATGATCTCTAGCCCTTGAGGAGGAACTAAAGGTCCTTGACTTTGTTTAATGACTAAACTATTATTATTTGGTCTTGTTGGACTGTTTTCCTTTGCTTCTGCATTTTCTCACTTCTCTGATTAAATTTATTCTTTGACTAAAGTTTTTCTACAGACAAAAGGCAGGCGGAGGACATGGCGGGGAAGGACCACAGGGTCCTGCTCTGTTTCCCAATCAGTGATTCCCATCGTTGGTGCTACAGAGTGAATGTTTGTGTCTCACCCACCCCTGACCACCGCCAGTTCCTAGGTTGAAGCCTAATTCCCAGTGTGATGGTATTTGGAGGTGGGGCCTTAGGAAGTGATCATTAAACTCCACCCTTGTGAGTGGAATTAGGGCCCTTATAAAAGATGCCCCAGAGAGCTCCCTTACCCCTTCTGCCATGCGAGGACACAGCAAGAAGGAAGCCCTCACCAGGCAATCTGCTGGTGCCTCAATTCTGGACTTTGTAGCTTCTAGGACTGTGAGAAATAATTTCTGTTGTTTCTCAGTCACCCAATCTATGATATTCTGTTATAGCAGCCTGAAGAGACTAAGACAGTTGGATTCCTTAGAGCTTTGCTATCCATTGCAGTTGCTTACTATCCATCTGTGTTTTGTGGCTACCATATTGGACAACAAAGATGCAGAACTTTCCTGTCATCATGGAAAATTCTGTTGGACAGTGTCATCCTGGTTAGATTTACTATTGCCAATAACAACAACACTGATGATGATGATAGTAATGATATAATTTACCATTTACTGGGCATGCACTATATACAGAGCACTTTACATATATTATCTCATGCCAACCTCACATAAAATCTTACCTAAATCAGATGGGTTCACTCTCATTTTACAAATGAAAATCCACAGAGGGGGTCAAACAAGTTATCCAAGATAGCGTTACTAGTAAATAAATGGTGGAACTGGGATTGGAACACAATCTTGGCTTATATGAATGCCCGTGTTCTTAGCCACTAAATTATACTGCTTCTCAATCCATGGACTGTTTCCCAGGCCTGAAAAAAACTCCCGGAAGGGGAGCCAAGCTGGCTTCCAGTGAGGAGGTGAATCTTTATTCCATTATGAAACTAGTGGGATACTCAGTTGAACTATTTCAGCCACTTTTAACTTCCCTGTAGCCAAAGGTCTGCTTAGGAAAAGTAGCAAAAGGTGTCTCTTCTCAATATGCTTTGCTATTTGTTGGGCACTTGTCACACTTGATAAATGTGCAGTGTTTATAGGGTGATAGGTTCCCCATGGAGTTGTGCAAAAAGCCATCAGAAAAATCATAGATGGTGGCCCAGGTGTATTTGGTCTTTTGTCAACTGTAGGGAGACTCTATTTTATTTTATTTTATTTTATTTTAATTAATTAATTAATTTATTTTTGGCTGCGTTGGGTCTTCGTTGCTACGCGCAGGCTTTCTCTAGTTGTGGCGAGCGGGGGCTACTCTTCGTTGCGGTGCGCAGGCTTCTCACGGGCTTTAGGCATGCGTAGGGCTTCAGTAGTTGTGGCACAGGGCTCAGTAGTTGTGGCTCGCGGGCTCTAGAGCACAGGCTCAGTAGTTGTGGCACACGGGCTTAGTTGCTCCGCAGCATGTGGGACCTTCCCGGACCAGGGCTCAAACCCGTGACTCCTGCGTTGGCGGGGGGATTCTTAACCACTGTGCCACCAGGGAAGTCCAGAGAGACTCTATTTTAAATCTTAAAAGTGAGTGACTGAGGATTGTCTCAGAAAAGTAAAATATTTAACAGGTGTTTGTCAGTGATTCCTGCAGAAGCCACCCACACACCCTGATATCGCAGGGCTGGGACTCATTCCCACTCTACAGACTCTTGATGGCATGACTCAGCTGTCATGGGGCTAGAGACTTAAAGTGTAATTTGTCACCACAGCCCACAATCATCAAATATTAGGGCTGAAGAGATTCGGAGAAAGGAAGGTGGAGGTAGGGAAGAAGAGGAGGGAGAGAGAATAAGCTGGAACAAGAAGTCTAGTAACAATAATGACACCCATCATTTACTGAGTCCCTGTAATTTACCAGTCAAAGGAGAAGTTGCCTCACTTGTGATGGCATCTAATCTTTCCAACAATCCTGTAAAGTAGATTTTGTTACTTCAATTTATAGATGGGCAAATTAACTACTATGTTTCATCAGTGCCACAGCCAGCACTTGAACCTAGATATTCCTGATCCCAAGGCCATAGTTTTTCTTTTTTTTTTTTTTTTGTTGTGGTACACGGGCCTCTCACTGTTGTGGCCTCTCCCGTTGTGGAGCACAGGCTCCGGACGCGCAGGCTCAGCGGCCATGGCTCACGGGCCCAGCCGCTCCACCGCATGTGGGATCTTCCCGGACCGGGGCACGAACCCGTGTCCCCTGCATCGGCAGACGGACTCTCAACCAGTGCGCCACCAGGGAAGCCCCATAGTTTTTCTTTGAGCCAATCTAGAGAGACAAAAGGTGAGAGAAATTGAGTGCCAAGGCATAGAGCTCGGTCGGTGGGGGAAAACAGGAGTGGCTCTCGTTAGAAACCAGAGTAAAAGCATAAAAGTTGAGACAAAGACTCTACTTCGAACTAAGATGGAAGATTTAACCTCCTTCCTGAAGTATTCAAAAAGGAGACAAAATGTATTTTTAAAAAATGGCTTTCAAGACACTGGACTTCAGACAGTGCAGGATAGCGATCCCTGAGAGATGGGAAACAAAAAAGGTGAACCCCACATTTGCCTCAGTTTACTGCCTGGAGAGGGTTTCCAGATACACAGAGAGAGGGAACCCAGGTGGAGCCCAGCAGATTCCCTGAGTTGGGGAGAGTTCAGGGAAGTGAGGGTGGGTAGAAGGTGCAGGATGGAATGCCAGAGGGGAGTGAGGACTACAGAGATCTGTCAAAGGTCCCCATGAATATTCAGCTGAATGCTGTTTAACAGATGCAAGTTCAGAATAGAAGGAACTTCCTCAGTCTAATATGGGACACCTACCAAAAATTTATAGTTAACAGCATACTTAGGGTGAAAGACTGAATGATTTTCCTCAAGATCAGAAATAAGACAAAGATGTGTGCTGTCACCTCTTTCATCCAACATTGTACTAAAGCTTCTAGCCGGGGAATAAGGCAAGAAAAAGAAACAAAAAGCATCCAGATTGGAAAGGAAGGTGTAAAACTGCCTTTGTTTGCAGGTAGCATGATCTTCTATGTAGAATCTTAACAAAATCTTCAAAAAGGCAGCTGGCACATAAATTTAGCAAGTTTGCAGGCTTGAGATCAATATACAAAAATCAGTTGTATTTTTATATCCTTGCTGCATATAATTGGAAATTGCAATTTAAAAAGCAATACAATTTACCATAGTATCACAAATGTGAAACACTTAGGGATAAATTTTTTTTTTTTTTTTTTTTTTTGCGGTATGCGGGCCTCTCACTGTTGTGGCCTCTCCCGTTGCGGAGCACAGGCTCCGGACGCGCAGGCTCAGCGGCCATGGCTCACAGGCCCAGCCGCTCCGCGGCATGTGGGATCTTCCCGGACTGGGGCACGAACCCGTGTCCCCTGCATCAGCAGGCGGACTCTCAACCACTGCGCCACCAGGGAAGCCCCCTTAGGGATAAATTTGATAAATGTGAAAGTCCTATGAAGCTACATGCATGAAAGGCTTATACATGAAAACTATAAAATATTCCTGGTTAAATTAAGCATCTAAATGAATGGAGAGATACACCATGTTCATTGTTGGAAGATTCAATTTTGTTAAGATATGAATTCTCCCAAAATTTATCTGTGTATTCCATCTAATTCCAAATCAAAATCTCAGCCAGAATTTTTGTAGAAATCAATAAGCTCATTCTAAAATTCATATGGAAGTGCAAAGGACCTAGAATATCTAAAACAACTCTGAAAAAGAAAACGTTGGCGGTCTAGTATTACTTGATTTCAAGGCTTATTACAGATCTATAGTAATCAAGACTGTCAGAAAGATAGATGAATATATCAGTGGAAGAGAAGAGAGAGCCCGTAAATAGACCCCCACCTATATGACACCTGAGTTTCGACAAAGAGATAAAACCAATTCAATGGAGAAAGAATAGTCTTTTCAACAAATGGTGCAAAAATAATTGGATATCCATATGTAAATAAATGAACTTTGGTCCATACCACTGACCACATGTAAAAATTAACTTAACTGGATCAAAAGTCTAAATGAAAAACCGAAAACTGTAAAACTTCTAGGGGAAAACCCCAGGAGAAACCCTCTGAGACCTGTGTTAGGCAGGGATTTCTTAGACAGTAGACCAATAGTATGATCCATAAAGAACAAGTTGATACCTTGAACTTCATCAAAATGGAAAAAGTATCCTTTTAAAAAGACACTGGTAAGAGAACGAAAAAACAAGCAACTCACTGGAAGCCAGTATTTTCAGTGATACATCTAATAAAGAACTTATGTCCAGATTATATAAAGAGCCCTCAAAACTCACTAATGAGAAATCAGACAACCCAGTTTAAAAAATGGGCCAAGATTTGAAAAGAACCTTCACCAAAGAAGGTTACTTACTTGTATGGCAAGTAAGCACATGAAAAAATGCATGTGGAATATGGAAATGCAAATTAAAACCATACTTTGATACCACTACACATCTGTGGCTAAAATTAAACAGACTAACCAAGCAAAGAGTTGGTGAAGATGTGGAGGAACTGAAACTCTCATACACTACTGGGGGGAGTGTAAAATGGCACAATCACTTTGGAAAGCCGTTTGAGAGTTTCTTAAAAGTGAAAAATACATATACTCCATGATTGAGCTATTTTTAGCTATTTACCCAAGAGAAAGGAATGCATACTCATAAAAAGACTTGCACATGAATGTTTATAGCAGCTTTATAATAGCCCGAAGTAGAAACAGCACAAATGTCTATCAACAGGTGAATGAATAAACAACCATAAAATATTAATAAAAAGCAATGAGCCACTGATACATACTACAACAGTCGTGAATCTCAAGATGGTTATGCTGAGTAGAAACCAGACACAAAACGAGTACATACTGGATGGTTCCATTTCTATAAAATTCTATAAAATGCAAACTAATCTATAGTGACAACATAGGTTAGTGATTGCAGGGGGATGGGGAGAGAAGGGAATGACTCGGGGAGAGATTACAAAGGGAACTTTTAATTGTGGTGGTGGATTTAGGGGTATACATATGTTAAAGCTCTCAGATACTATTCTTTAAATACACGCACTTTACTGTATGTGTCTTATAACTCCTAAAACTGTTAAAAAAAAAAGAGTTGGGATGGTGAATAGGTTTTGAAACCAAACTGCCACTTCTGATCCTGGAGACACTGTCGTTTTAAAAAGCAGTCACCACCATCGCTATTTATATGGGGCTCACACTCTGCCATACACTAGTCTAAATGCTTTACATGCATTTATTTATTTCATCCTCATAACCACCCCATAGGTAGGGACTGTTTTGGTCCCTGTTTTATCCATAAGGAAATTGAGTCATCAGTTTCCTTAAGCTTAAGTAACTTATCCAAGTTTTCAGAACCAGTAAGTGGCAAAGCCAGGGTTTAACCCCTGGCTGTCACGCATCCTTGCCGTACTCTTAACCACTGGTGGTATTACCTGGGGCCAGCACTGGCAGAGGCCTGAAGATACACTATATCCTTTGGATGAAGTTGGAGCAGGGTGGATCAGCTTATCTCGTAAATACGATTCTCAGCTTTAGGCTCCAGGCCCCCTCCCTGTCTTTATTGAGGTAGGACTGACAAATACAAATTGTATATATTTAGGTTGTGCAATGCCATTTCTGAAAGTTGTACAACGTGATGATTTAATATATGTAGACATTGTGAAATGATTGCCACAATCAAGTTAATTAACACCTCCATGCCCTCACATAGTTTCCATCTTTTTTGTGTGTATGTGGTGAGAACACTTAAGATCTATTCTCTTAGCACATTTCAAGTATTTAGTCTTGAGGAAAGGATTGCACAGTCGAGAAAACCCTCATTCCTAAGGAGGAACCGGGCATTTGTAAAGAGGTGCTGGCTACCAGTTGGGTTTTTCTTCCTTTTTAAAAATTTTCCATTACATTCCATCTCTTATTGGAAATCTTTCCTTATTCCAGCCTGACTTCCTTCCCTCTCACTCAGGGCATCCTCAGTGCTCTCAGAGCTCCCATAATGATCAGTATCACCCATAAGGTTGGAATGATTGTTCTTGCTTTTTTTCATAGTCTGAGGCCTCTTAGAAAGATAATAGTTAAGCTCACATTATAGAGAGTTGACTATGTAGTTGGCCACTATTCTAAGTATTTTACGTATATTAGCACTTATAATATCAATGTCACAGAGTAAGAAAGTGGGCAAGACCTTGACCTGGCTCCAGAGTTGGATTCCTGATCATTGCTGGCACTTGGGTCTTCCCCATCTTCATATTCTCAGAGCCCAGCACACAGTAGGCTCTCAATGACTGCCTACTGAACTGACTGGCGTCATAGGTCACCGTTAGTGTGAGCCTAGCAGTTTTTGTTGGTGTCTAAAATATGACACCAGTGCCATTCAGTTGAAGAGAACGCAGGGCTGCAGGAATGGAAAGATAAGAGAAGCAAGGAAATTAAATATTGATGAGCACTGAACGTGGGGTCTCTGGGCAGAGGTTTTTATTTTATTTTTTGTACTGTCCCCCTGGCTCTCCGCTTTCCCTGAATAGGGTCTCTATAGCTGAGAATAATTCATGCTTTATTTAAAACCCATTCTGTGCATGCTGGCCCCGGCAGTAATTGTCTCATTCTATTCTGGGTTTCTTTTTAATCATATTCTGGGTAGATGAGTAAAATTCCTCACTTGGGCCAAAGGTTGGACCTCCTCTAATGATAAGATTTCCAGGATATATGAATGATCTCCAGCCCGTAAAGAGCAGCCGCGCTTACTCTTTGTTCCTTTGTAATTGAAATCCATCAATTAGATACTATTAAGGAGTCCGATGGAAACTGTAAAAATTCTCAATAGGAAATGAGCCTTTCCTTGGGGGGTGGGGGGTGGGGGTGGGGTGAAGTCTACAACTTTAATATTGCTTCTTCGGACTGTAATGATCCAGCTTTGGCTTCAAGATGCCATTTGCCGCGTTATTCAGAGGCAGAGGCAAAAGGGTTTTGATCTCTGGCTTACAGTTCTTAAAGCCAAGGAAATCCTGAGTAGCATGAAACTAACTTAGAGGTGGGCTGATTTGAAACTGTCCCTCCATCTGCTCCTGGATTCAAAATTTGCCCTGGGGTAGAGCTGTTTATTCTTATCACATAGGACCTCAGTTATGAGCCTCTGCGTGTGTTGTCATATTCACTCCCCTCCTATTACCACCGAACAGAAGCATCTGGTACCCCCAACCTGCCTTGAAGCTCTACTAAACGCAGATTCATTGTAAAAGTCTCAGCCACAAAAAAGAGGCAGAAAACCAACGACAGACATGGCCACCAACCAACCAAAAGCCAATCAAACAGGAAAATCAGCAGAAATATTTGAGGGGCTGGGTCTGACCCAAACAGGCTTTACCATTTGTTTCCCACAATGCAGTTTGACAGCCTCAGACATCATGATTTTAGACCACCGTCGTGTTGAAATGATCGATTATGCAGGTGTTCTATTGCAATTAAGTCTTATATATTTTTATGCTTTACTTCCATTCACTAGAGTTGAGGCTCTCTAAGCCCCCAAAGCAAAGGATCGTTTTAGGTATTTATAATTTCTGTAAATGTCTCCTTTGAGAATATTGTGAAACCCTAGATGTATAGAACTGTTTCAGACCTGCTTGTTTACTTCAGCTAGGGAGTTTTCTTCATGATTAAAGGATTCAGTTTCTTCAAGGCTTATGACTGAACTTAACTGCGATTTCTGTGTTCCAGCTATTCAAGCAGAAAATGCAACTGTGCAAACAGCTAAAACCCAGCCAGGCATTTGTGGTGGTATTAGAATATCTTGTAGCCACCAGTAACTACTTAAATGAGAAGCTGGGGAAGAGAACACCAAAGCATCTTGATCATCATCCCTTTGCAGAGTGAGGTGAAGTTTCCTTCCTTTGCACTGGGCTGCTGTGGGGTCTCCCAGGACCCACCATCCTGTCGGGCACTAGCTTGGCCTCCGTTTCTGACAGAGCAGCTGATAGAGGGAGGGTTCTGCTTTCAGAAGCTGGGAAATGATGTCCTGTTACAGGCGAAGGGGAGACAGACTCTGAGACTTGCTCCTGGAGCCTTGCAGTAGCTTGGCGCTGCTTCTTGTTTCTGCCGCTGCCGTTCCTCTTCCATCCTTTCCTCCTCTTCCCTTTTTTTTTTTTTCTGGTACGTGGGCCTCTCATTGCTGTGGCCTCTCCCATTGCGGAGCACAGGCTCTGGACGCGCAGGCTCAGCGGCCATGGCTCACGGGCCCAGCCGCTCCGCGGCATGTGGGATCTTCCCGGACCGGGGCACGTACCCATGTCCCCTGCATCGGCAGGCGGACTCTCAACCACTGCGCCACCAGGGAAGCCCCTCTTCCCTTTTCTTGATCCTCGCTCCCTTCGCATCCTCTTCCCATCTCCTTCCTCTCCTCCAGCTTCCATTCATTCCATACATATTCATTAAGCCACTACTATGTGCTGGGAACTCTTTAAGCCCTGGGGATGCAGTTAGTGACTAAAAAGTCTGCCCTTGTGAAGGTGACAGTGGAGTCACGGATTCAGATAACAAGCAAACAAATTAATATATGGCAGAATGTTAGGTACTGTGAAGAGTGAAGAGGTTACTGAAAAAGCATGATAAAGGGATGGAGTGCTGGGTCGCTGTTTTCTATTGGTGCTTGGAGAAGGCATCTCTCATGAGGAGAAATTTGTGTATTGTAGGATGTATAGCGGCATCCCTAGTCTCTACATATGAGAAAGCGGTTGTGACAATCAAAAATGTCTCCAAACATTGTCACATGTCCCCTGGAGAGAAGAACCCCTCTGGGTTGAGAATCACTGGTTCGAGGCTTAGCTGCAGATTGTGGGGACATTCCCTCAGTCATTCCCTCCACCCCGCCCCAGGGAGCCAAATTAGGTGTCAGCCCATTGTGATCATGAAGAATCCCACCTTTGTGAGGGGGGCTAAAAGCAGCGTGCATTGAATTCAGGTATGTGCTTTGGCTAGAGAAAAAGGGTGGGTGTAACTCCATCCCTGGTCTTTGCGTCTCCCTGCCATGGCTATACTATTGTGTTAAAAATGTCAAACATCCAATATGGTTTAGAGAGAGAGGGCATCCTTAAATTTGGAATACCCCAAACTAGGACCTTCTCAGCCCAACGGAAATCATAGCACATAATTAGATACTGCAGTTGCCTATAAAGGCAGACAGAGATAGACCATCCTACACACAGACTTCCATGTGGATGAAATAAATTGCATTAGTGGCATGGAGTTGCTTCTAACGTACGTAATTTATTAATCCTTAATTAATTTCCCTACCAGCTTATCTTGCACATGGTGGTTGGTTTCTCTGCCCTCTGTCTCTTGGAAGCACAGGCTTTCTCTTTGCCACCAGGATTTACAGCAGAAAATGTTGGCTCACTGCTCTCTGCATGGCCTGTGCCTTCCCCAGCAGTCAGCAGTCATGGAATGTGATCCCCTGATCCTCATGGAAGCACTGAATACAGATCCTCTAAGCTGCCTTGAACCTTTAAGGGTAATACCAAATTATACCTCGTCTGTAAATAGGAGATGAGGTTTTTTTTCCCTCCTTTCCTTCAGTTTCTTTCCACAGACTTTAATATACGAGTGAGTGATTTATAACACTAGTGACAAAGCTGCTACACAGCTTGAAATTTTTTATAACGGCTGTAATACCACATCTATCATAATGAAAAATGACTGTGAAATCATTTTCTGCCAAAGAACATCTTCCCAGATTCTATTAAGAACGTGCTATCTACATGAACACCACATATTCCTGAAATACGGGGAGCTGGGCCGGAGTGTAGCCCTTGGAGGGACTGAAATCCCGATCAGTTGCGATCAGTTAGGATGTGGTTGGTGAGGATATCCAGAGGAGAAAATGAGGTGGGTAGCGGGGATGGTGAGAAGATGTATTCTTCTGTTAAAAATACTTATTTCATGAGAATATTACCAAGTTTGACAGTTGGATGGATTCAGATCCTATTGTGCTTTCTGTTCTTGTCACATTCACCTAGGAGCTATCAACCTCCTGCTGTTCCCTATTTTTAAAAGAATATAATAGTCCCACCTGCCTGTTACCACTGTATTCTATGTGTAGTTATCTCTGCTTCGAGGAAAGGGGAGAAGTTTCACCTTGATTTGCACCCTTGTTCAACAGAATCTTTTGCACCAGCCAGAGTTGGCTCTGTTTCCTCAATTAGAAGCTGCTCTCCAAGTGTTAGACACTAGAAACCATTATCCCTGGAGAAAGTTACCAGAAGGTTTTTTTTTTTTTTTTTTTTTTGATTACTTAGTTCTGATTTGGGGCAAGTAGGATCATGACATTTTTCACAATTGTGTGCATCTTAGCTATGAAATTTTGGAAGTTCTCGCTGTTTCTAACAGATTCAGATTTTTTTTTCTTTTTGGTCTGGATATTTGGAGGCGTGTATCTCCCTCTCTGTCTGTCCCCAATCCTATGCCTGTGTGTGTTAAGGGTTGTCACTGAGTGTCATTAATTAGAGAAGTTTTTGGAACTCAAAGTCAGTATCGAGAGGGAGAGTGAGCATGTATTAGTCCCTAGTAAGTGTCAGGGATGCACCATTTTGATCTCATCTATACCTCATTACAACGCTGGGAGGTCTTACCATCCCCATTCAACAATGGATAAAATTGGGGTTCAGTGAAATTAAACTTGTCACTTAGCTGGAAATTAAATTGAGGTCTGTCTGGCTTCATGCTCAGTGGTCTTTCTATTTACCAGCCCTGTTAGGGTTCCATTTTGGGATAGGGGTCCTATAATCAGTCTGTTCACCTCTTTCGTTGTGGTTACAATTCTCTTGACCACTCTCTGGGGCTGGACAGTCTACTCCCTTGTTTACCCCCCCTTTTTTTTTTTCATTTTTGAGTGTTTTATTTATATCAAACTGGATACAATGTGTGTATTTCTCAGACAGAAAAGACATGTCCAGGTAGAAATGTACCTTTCAACCATTCATGGGTACACAAGTACAGTGGGGAGATTGTAAAAGTGACGATTCTGATTCAGTAGTTCTGGTGGGTGTGAATTACATTTTTTTTTTTTTTTTCGGTACGCGGGCCTCTCACTGCTGTGGCCTCGCCCGCTGCGGAGCACAGGCCCCGGATGCGCAGGCTCAGCGGCCATAGCTCACGGGCCCAGCTGCTCCGTGGCATGTGGGATCCTCCCGGACCGGGGCACGAACCCGTGTCCCCTGCGTCAGCAGGCAGACTCTCAACCACTGCGCCACCAGGGAAGCCCCCATTTTTTTTTTAACATCTTTATTGGAGTATAATTGCTTTACAATGGTGTGTTACTTTCTGTTTTATAACAAAGTGAATCAGTTATACATATGTCCCCATATCTCTTCCCTCTTGCATCTCCCTCCCTCCCACCCTCCCTATCCCACCCCTCTAGGTAGTCACAAAGCACCAAGCTGATCTCCCTGTGCTATGCGGCTGCTTCCCACTAGCTATCTATTTACATTTGGTAGTGTCCATGCCACTCTCTCACTTTGTCCCAGCTTACCCCTCCCCCTCCCCATGTCCTCAAGTCCATTCTCTAGTAGGTCTGCATCTTTATTCCCGTCTTGCCCCCTAGGTTCTTCATGACCTTTTTTTTTTAGATTCCATATATATGTGTTAACATATGGTATTTGTTTTTCTCTTTCTGACTTACTTCACTCTGTATGAAAGACTCTGGGTCCATCCACCACACTACAAATAACTCAATTTCGTTTCTTTTTATGGCTGAGTAATATTCCATTGTATATATGTGCCATACCTTCTTTATCCATTCATCTGTTGATGGACATTTAGGTTGCTTCCATGTCCTGGCTATTGTAATAGTGCTGCAATGAACATTTTGGTACATGACTCTTTTTGAATTATGGTTTTCTCAGGGTATATGCCCAGTAGTGGGATTACTGGGTTGTATGGTAGTTCTATTTTTAGTTTTTTAAGGAACCTCCATACTGTTCTCCATAGTGGCTGTATCAATTTACATTCCCACCAACAGTGCAAGAGGGTTCCCTTTTCTCCACACCCTCTCTGGCATTTGTTGTTTGTAGATTTTTTGATGATGGCCATTCTGACTGGTGTGAGATGATATCTCATTGTAGTTTTGATTTGCATTTCTCTAATGATTAGTGATGTTGAGCATTCTTTCATGTGTTTGTTGGCACTCTGTATATCTTCTTTGGAGAAATGTCTGTTTAGGTCTTCTGCCCATTTTTGGATTGGGGTGTTTGTTTGATATTGAACTGCATGAGCTGCTTGTATATTTTGGAGATTAATCCTTTATCACTTGCTTCATTTGCAAATATTTTCTCCCATTCTGAGGGTTGTCTTTTGGTCTTGTTTATGGTTTCCTTTGCTGTGCAAAAGCTTTGAAGTTTCATTAGGTCCCATTTGTTGATTTTTGTATTTATTTCCATTTGTCTAGGAGGTGGGTCAAAAAGGATCTTGCTGTGATTTATGTCATAGAGTGTTCTGCCTATGTTTTCCTCTAAGAGTTTTATAGTGTCTGGCCTTACATTTAGGTCTTTAATCCATTTTGAGTTTATTTTTGTGTATGGTGTTAGGGAGTGTTCTAATTTCATTCTTTTACATGTAGCTGTCCAGTTTTCCCAGCACCACTTATTGAAGAGGCTGTCTTTTCTCCATTGTATATTCTTGCCTCCTTGGTCAAAGATAAGGGGACCATATGTGCGTGAGTTTATCTCTGAGCTTTCTATCCTGTTCCATTGATCTGTATTTCTGTTTTTATGCCAGTACCATACTGTCTTGGTTACTGTAGCTTTGTAGTATAGTCTGAAGTCAGGGAGTCTGATTCCTCCAGCTCCGTTTTTCTTTCTCAAGATTGCTTTGACTATTCGGGGTCTTTTGTGTCTCCATACAAATTGTGAAATTTTTTGTTCTAGTTCTGTGAAAAATGCCAGTGGTAGTTTGATAGGGATTGCATTGAATCCGTAGATTGCTTTGGGGAGTATAGTCATTTTCACAATGTTGATTCTTCCAATCCAAGAACATGTTATATCTCTCCATCTATTTGTATCATCTTTAATTTCTTTCATCAGTGTCTTATAGTTTTCTGCATACAGGTCTTTTGTCTCCTTAGGTAGGTTTATTCCTAGGTATGTTATTCTTTTTGTTAGAATGGTAAATGGGAGTGTTTCGTTAATTTCTCTTTCAGATTTTTCATCATTAGTGTATGGGAATGCAAGAGATTTCTGTGCATTAATTTTGTATCCTGCTACTTTACCAAATGCATTGATTAGCTCTAGTAGTTTTCTGGTGGCATCTTTAGGATTCTCTATGTATAGTATCATGTCATCTGCAAACAGTGACAGCTTTGCTTCTTCTTTTCTGATTTGGATTCCTTGTATTTCTTTTTCTTCTCTGATTGCTGTGGCTAAAACTTCCAAAGCTATGTTGAATAAGAGTGGTGAGAGTGGGCAACCTTGTCTTGTTCCTGATCTTAGTGGAAATGGTTTCAGTTTTTCACCATTGAGGATGACGTTGGCTGTGGGTTTGTCATATATGGCCTTTATTATGTTGAGGAAAGTTCCCTCTATGCCTACTTTCTGGAGAGTTTTTATCATAAATGGGTGTTGAATTTTGTTGAAAGATTTTTCTGCATCTATTGAGATGATCATATGGTTTTTATTCTTCAGTTTGTTAATATGGTGTATCACGTTGATTGATTTGCGTATATTGAAGAATCCTTGCATTCTTGGGATAAACCCCACTTGATCATGTTGTATGATCCTTTTAATGTGCTGTTGGATTCTGTTTGCTAGTATTTTGTTGATGATTTTTGCATCTGTGTTTGTCAGTGATATTGGCTTGTAGTTTTCTTTCTTTGTGACATCTTTGTCTGGTTTTGGTATCAGGGTGATGGTGGCCTCGTAGAATGAGTTTGGGAGTGTTCCTCCCTCTGCTATATTTTGGAAGAGTTTGAGAAGGATAGGTGTTAGCTCTTCTCTAAATGTTTGATAGAATTTGCCTGTGAAGCCATCTGGTCCTGGGCTTTTGTTTGTTGGAAGATTTTAATCACAGTTTCAGTTTCAGTGCTTGTGATTGGTCTGTTCATATTTTCTACTTCTTCCTGGTTCAGTCTTGGAAGGCTGTGCATTTCTAAGAATTTGTCCATTTCTTCCAGATTGTCCATTTTATTGGCATATAGTTGCTTGTAGTAATCTCTCATGATCCTTTGTACTTCTGCAGTGTCAGTTGTTACTTCTCCTTTTTCATATCTAATTCTATTGATTTGAGTCGTCTCCCTTTTTTTCTTGATGAGTCTGGCTAATGGTTTATCAATTTTGTTTATCTTCTGAAAGAACCAGCTTTTAGTTTTATTGATCTTTGCTATCATTTTCTTCATTTCGTTTTCATTTATTTCTCATCTGATCTTTATGATTTCTTTCCTTCTGCTAACTTTTGGGTATTTTTGTTCTTCTTTCTCTAACTGCTTTAGGTGTAAGGTTAGGTTGTTTATATGAGATGTTTCTTGTTTCTTAAAGTAGGATCGTATTGCTATAAACTTCCCTCTTAGAACTGCTTTTGCTGCATCCCATAGGTTTTGGGTCGTTGTGTTTTCATTGTCATTTGTTTCTAGGTATTGTTTGATTTCCTCTTTGATTTCTTCAGTGATCTCTTGGTTATTAAGTAGTATATTTTTTAGTCTCCATGTTTTTATATTTTTTACAGATTTTTCCCTGTAATTGATATCTAGTCTCATAGCATTGTGGTCAGAAAAGGTACTTGATATGATTTCAGTTTCCTTAAATTTACCAAGGCTTGATTTGTGACCCAAGATATGATCTGTCCTGGAGAATGTTCCATGAACACTTGAGAAGAATGTGTATTCTGTTGTTTTTGGATGGAATGTCCTATAAATATCAATTAAGTCCATCTTGTTTAATGTGTCATTTAAAGTTTGTGTTTCTTTCTTTATTTTCATTTTGGATGATCTGCCCATTGGTGAAAGTGGGGTGTTAAAGTCCCCTACTATGATTGTGTTACTGTCGATTTCCCCTTTTATGGCTGTTAGTATTTGCCTTATATACATATTGAGGTGCTCCTCTGTTGGGTGCATAAATATTTACAATTGTTATATCTTCAATTGATCCCTTGATCATTATGTAGTGTCCTTGTCTCTTGTAATAGTCTTTGTTTTAAAGTCTATTTTGTTTGATATGAGATTTGCTACTCCAGCTTTCTTTTGATTTCCATTTGCATGGAATATCTTTTTCCATCCCCTCACTTTCAGTCTGTATGTGTCCTTAGGTCTGAAGTGGGTCTCTTGTATACAAGATATATACGGGTCTTGCTTTTGTATCCATTTAGCCAGTCTGTGTCTTTTGGTTTTTGCATTTAATGCATTTATATTTAAGGTAGTTATTGATATGTATATTCGTATTACCATTTTCTTAATTGTTTTGGGTTTGTTATTGTACATCTTTTCCTCTTCCTGTGTTTCCTGCCTAGAGAAGTTCCTTTAGCATTTGTTGTAAACCTGGTTTGGTGGTGCTGAATTCTCTTAGGTTTTGCTTGTCTGTAAAGGTTTTAATTTCTCCGTCGAATCTGAATGAGATCCTTCCTGGGTAGAGTAATTTTAGTTGTAGGTTTTTCCCTTTCAGCACTTTAAATATGTCCTGCCACTCCCTTGTGGCTTTCAGAGTTTCTGCTGAAAGATCAGCTGTTAACCTTATGGGGATTCCCTTGTATGTTATTTGTTGTATTTCCCTTGCTGCTTTTAATATTTTTTCTTTGTATTTAATTTTTGATAGTTTGATTAATGTGTGTCTTGGTGTGTTTTTCCTTGCATTTGTCCTGTATGGGACTCCGTGCTTCCTGGACTTGATTAACTATTTCCTTTCCCATATTAGGGAAGTTTTCAACGATAATCTCTTCAAATATTTTCTCAGTCCCTTTCTTTTTCTCTTCTTCTTCTGAGACCCCTATAATTCGAATGTTGGTGTGTTTAATGTTATCCCAGAGGTCTCTGAGACTGTCCTCAGTTCTTTTCATTCTTTTTTCTTTATTCTGCTCTGCAGTAGTTATTTCCACTATTTTATCTTCCAGGTCACTTATCCGTTCTTCTGCCTCAGTTATTCTGCTATTGATCTCTTCTAGAGAATTTTTAATTTCATTTATTGTGTTGTTCATCACTGTTTGTTTGCTCTTTAGTTCTTCTAGGTCCTTGTTAAACATTTCTTGTATTTTCTCCATTCTATTTCCAAGATTTTGGATCATCTTTACTATCATTATTCTGAATTCTTTTTCGGGTAGACTGCCTGTTTCCTCTTCATTTGTTTGGTCTGGTGGGTTGTTACCTTGCTCCTTCACCTGCAATGTGTTTCTCTGTCTTCTCATTTTGCTAAATTTACTGTGTTTGGGGTCTCCTTTTCACAGGCTGCAAGTTCATAGTTCCTGTTGTTTTTGGTGTCTACCCCCAGCGGCTAAGGTTTGTTCAATGGGTTGTGTACGCTTCCTGGTGGAGGGAACTGGTGCCTGTGTTCTGGTGGATAAGGCTGGATCTTGTCTTTCTGGTGGGAAGGGCCGCATCTGGTGGCGTGTTTTGGGGTGTCTGTGACCTTATTATTATTTTAGGCAGCCTCTCTGCTAATGGGTGGGGTTGTGTTCCTGTCTTGCTAGTTGTTTGGCATAGGGTGTGCAGCACTGGAGCTTGCTGGTCGTTGAGTGAAGCTGGGTGTTGGTGTTGAGATGGAGATCTGTGGAAGATTTTTGCCGTTTGGTATTATGTGGAGTTGGGAGGTCTCTTGTGGACCAGTGTCCTGAACTTGGCTCTCCCACCTCAGAGGCACAGCCCTGACGTGTGGCTGGAGCACCAAGAGCCTGTCATCCACACGGCTCAGAATAAAAGGGAGAAAAAAAAGAAAGAAAGAAAGAAAGAAGAAGATAAAATAAAATAAAGTTATGAAAATAAAAAGTTATAAAAAAATTTTTTTAAAGTAATAAAAAAAAAGAAAGATTGAGCAACCACACCAAAAAACAAATCCACCAATGATAACAAGTGCTAAAAAGAATACTAAGAAACCCCCACAAAAACAAAAACGAAAAATAGGACAGACAGACCCCTAGGACAAATGGTAAAAGCAAAGCTATACAGACAGAATCACACATAGAAGCATACACATACACACTCACAAAAAGAGAAAAAGGGGAAAAAAATATATCGTTGCTCCCAAAGTCCACCTCCTCAATTTTAGATGATTCGTTGTCTATTCAGGTGTTCCACAGATGCAGGGTACATCAAGTTGACTGTGGAGATTTAATCTGCTGCTCGTGAGGCTGCTGGGAGAGATTTCTCTTTCTCTTCTGTGTTCGCACAGCTCCGCGGGTTCAGGTTTGGATTTGGACCTGCCTCTGAGTGTAGGTCACCTGAGGGCGTCTGTTCCTGCTCAGACAGGATGGGGTTAAAGGAGCCGCTGCTTCAGGGGCTCTGGCTCACTCAGGCTGGGGGTGAGGGAGGGGTACGAATGTGGGGTGAGCCTGCGGCGGCAGAGGCCAGCGTGACATTGCAACAGCCTGAGGCGCGCCGTGTGTTCTCCCGGGGAAGTTGTCCCTGGGTCACGGGACCCTGGCGAGTGGTGGGCTGCAGAGACTCCCAGGAGGGGAGGTGTGGATAGTGACCTGTGCTCGCACACAGGCTTCTTGGTGGCGGCATCAGCAGCCTTAGCATCTCATGCCTGTCTCTGGGGTCCGCGCTGTTAGCCGCGGCTCGCGCCTGTCTCTGGAACTCATTTAGGTGGTGCTCTGAATCCCCTCTCCTTGCGCACCCCGAAACAATGGTCTCTTGTGTCTTAGGCAGTTCCAGACTTTTTCCCGGACTCCCTTCTGGCTAGCTGCGGCGCACTAGCCCCCTTCAGGCTGTGTTCACGCAGCCAACCCCAGTCTTCTCCCTTTGATCCGACCGAAGCCTGAGCCTCAGCCCCCAGCCCTCGCCCACCCCAGCGGGTGTGCAGACAAGCCTCTTGGGCTGCTGATTGCTGGTCGGCACTGATCCTCTGTGCGTGAATCTCTCTGCATTGCCCTCTGCACCGCTGTTGCTGTTCCCTCCTCCATGGCTCTGAAGCTTCCCCTCCCCCCACCCTCTCTCTCCACCAGTGAAGGGGTTCCTAGTGTGTGGAAACTTTTCCTCCTTCACGGCTCCCTCCCAGAGGTGCAGGTCCCATCCCTATTCTTTTGTCTCTATTTTTTCTTTTTTCTTTTGCTCTACCCAGGTATGTGGGCAGTTTCTTGCCTTTTGGAAAGTCTGAGGACTTCTGCCAGCATTCAATAGGTGTTCTGTAGGAGTTGCTCCACATGTAGATGTATTTCTGATGTATATGTAGGGAGGAAGGTGATCTCCACATCTTACTCCTCCGCTATCTTGAAGGTCTCCCCAAAGTTCTTTTTTTTTTGAATGTGGACATCTGATTGTTCTAGCACCATTTGTTGAAAAAACTATATTTTCCCCATTGAATTGAACATTTGCTGATAATCGATTGATTATACATGTGTGAGTTAATTCTGAGAATATCTTATTCTGCTTCATTGGCCTGTATGTCTACTATGAGCCCAGTATGATACTGTTTTGATTACTGCAGATTTATAATAAATTCTGCAGATCCTCTATTGTTCTTTTGAGAAATTTTTTTGGCTATTCTAGTTCTCTGCATTTCCATATGAATTTTAGAATTGGCTTATTCATTTATATAAAAATTCCCGGGCTTCCCTGGTGGCACAGTGGTTGAGAATCCGCCTGCCAATGCAGGGGACGCAGGTTCGTGCCCCGGTCCGGGAAGATCCCACATGCCGCAGAGCGGCTGGGCCTGTGCGCCATGGCCGCTGAGCCTGTGCGTGCGGAGCCTGTGCTCTGCAATGGGAGAGGCCACAACAGTGAGAGGCCTGCGTACCGCAAAAAAAAACAAAAACAGGGCTTCCCTGGTGGCGCAGTGGTTGGGGGTCTGCCTGCCGATGCGGGGGACGCGGGTTCGTGCCCCGGTCCGGGAGGATCCCACGTGCCGCGGAGCGGCTGGGCCCGTGAGCCATGGCCGCTGGGCCTGCGCGTCCGGAGCCTGTGCTCCGCAACGGGAGAGGCCACAGCGGTGAGAGGCCCGCGTACCGCAAAAAAAAAAAACAAAAAAAAAACCCAAAAAAAACACAAACACAAACACAAACAAAACAAAACAAAAAATTCCTGTAAGGAATGTGATTGGGAATACATTGAATGTATAGATCAACTGGGTGATAATTGACATCTTAACAATATTGAGTCTTTCAATCCATGAACATGGTCTATCCTTCTGTTTATTTAGGCCTTCTTTAATTTATCTTAGCAATGTTTTATTCCTAAGTTCATTCCAAAGTATTTAATAATTTTGATGCTATTTTAATTAGTACTTTTAAGATTTCAATTTCCATTTGTTCAGGGCTAGTATCTGGACATCTAAATGACCTTGAATTGTCATTGCACATTGACCTTGAATCTTGAAACCTTTCTAAACTCAGTTATTAGTTCTAGTAGTTATTTTTGGTAGATTCCTTAGGATTTTCTGCCATGTTGTCTAATGATAAATAGAGTTTTACTTCTTCCTTTACAATCCATATGCATTTTATTTGTTTTTTTTTTTTGTATTAGAATGGCAAGAACCTCCAGTATGATGTAGGCTAGGAGCAATGAGAGTAGACATCCTTGCCTTTTTCTTGATGTTAAGATTAAAGGTTTAATCTTTCAGCATTTCCGTATGTTGTTGGCTATAGGTTTACCACAGGTGCCTTTAATCAGGTCAAAGAGATTCCCTTCTATTCCAAGTTTGCGGAGACTTTTTATCATGAATATCAGGTGTGGGATTTTGTTAAATGTTTCACTGCATCTTTTGAGAAGATCATGTTTTTTCATCGTTAGTCTGCTGATATATTGACTTGCATTGATTGCTTTTCAAAAATTAAATCAACCTTACGTTATTGGGATGAACCCCACTTGATTTACATGTTGTTGGATTCAATTTTCTAAGATTTTAAAGAATTTTTGGTAGTTGTGTACATGAGATATGTATGTACATTGCAGTTTTCTTTTTTCTTTTTTTGCGGTACATGGGCCTCTCAGTGTTGTGGCCTCTCCCGTTGCGGAGCACAGGCTCTGGACGCTCAGGCTCAGTGGCCATGGCTCACGGGCCCAGCCACTCCGCGGCATGTGGGATCTTCCTGGACCGGGGCACGAACCCGTGTCTCCTGCATCGGCAGGCAAACTCTCAACCACTGCGCCACCAGGGAAGCACGCAGTTTTCTTTTTAAAATAGTGTCTTTGCTGGTTTTGTTAACTGAGTAATGCTGGTTTTCTAAAATGTCTTGGAATGTATCACCTTCTCTTGTATTTTTTTGAAGAGCGTATAGAATTCACCAGTGAAGCCATCCGGCCTGGAGTTTCCCTTGTTGAAAGATTTTTAAACTATGAATTCAACTTCTTCAGTAGATGTAGGGCTATTTAAGTTACCACTTTCTTCTTGAGTAATATCTGGTTTTGTATCTTTGAAGGAACTTGTCCATTCCGTTTAAGTTGTCAAATTTCATGGCATAGTTTTGCTCGTCACATTCCTTTATTATCCATTATCTTGTTAGGAATTATAGAGATGCCACCTGTTTATTTATTCCTGCTGGACATTGTGAATTTTATGTTGCTGTTTGCTGGAATTGATTTTATTATATTCCTTTAAATAGAACTGGATTTTTGTTCCAAAACACTGTTAAGTTATTTGGAATCGCTTGAATCCTTTTGAGACTTGCTTTTAGGTATTGCTTAGTCAGAACGGGAGTATCCATTAGTCTAGGGCTAATTTAGTTTCACTACTAGTGTGATATCCTTCTGAGGATTCTACCCAACACCCTCTGTACTATGAAACCTTTTCTCTCTGGCTGTTGGGAACATAAACTTCCCAGCCCTGTGTAAGCTCTGGAAATAGTTCTTCCTTCATTTTTCCAGTGGTTCTTTTTTGGCCTTGGATAGTTTCTTCTGCACATGCCTATCAGTATTCAGTTGAAGACCCTTCAGCAAATCTCTGGAGCTGTCTTTCTCTGCAGCTTCCTCCATTCTTATGGCTTGACACCTAAATTCTAGCCACCTTGACTTCTGCAACTTTGGGTTTCCTTTCCTCATGTCTGTGCGATCACCAGGCTCTGTTTGCATTCCTTGTCCCAGTACTGCAGCCTGGAAATTGCTTTCAGGCAATCAGCAGGTGCAATTGTATGGCTTTCTCTTCTTAGTCTTATGCTGCCATTATTTGCATACCATTTTTTTTTTCATGTATTTTGCTGGCTTTCTAGGTTTTTAATGTTGGAGTGTAAATCTGATTCTGTTAACCCTATCTTAGCTGGAGCTAAAAATCCTCATTATTGGCTTTTTCTTAATTAAATGGAAGAAATGCGTGCTCTTTTGGCCTATAGGCTTATGAGTGATCATTTCCTTTTTTTGCTAGTGCATAAGCAGAGAAGACCACTCTTGGAACCTGGACTGGGAAATACAATTTCTCAGAGGTTTCAAACTGGTGGCCATATCCTGCTACGCTTGAAGATGGGCCTTGTTTAGAAATTAGGAAATTTCACACGGTGGGCTTTTTCATTGTTCATTTTGCTAAAGTCCGCACTATTCCCAGTAGTGCTACCTAGCCTACTCTCCTTTTAAAAATGACCCCTCTGTGCCCTGTAGATATTTGACTGTTCTTCACATCCTGGCCCATAACGTGGCATACAATACCTTCACTACCTGCTTCTGCCGTACCTGTAGCACTGCAGTTTCACCAATGCCTTACCTCAAACTTGTTTTCTCTTCTTACATTAATCTTCTTAAAGACTTTTCTTGTAGGTACTGTTATAGAACCTATGTGAGCACCTGCTGTGCTCTAAGTCAGATGGTAAGTACCAAGGATACAAATGAATAATATAAAAATTAAAAAATACATTAAAAGGGATAAATGCAATGATTGAGATGTGCTCAGGGCACTTTGAGATGACACAGAATGGATGCCTATGCCTATTCCACTCTGAGCTAAGGGAAATCAAGGCTCCCTAGAGGGAGGACACCTGGACTTCCTAGGAGGATGAATAGGAGTTTGCCAGACGATAAAGGAAGAACTCCTCATATGTGATTCACTATCCATCCGCCGTAAATGCTTGTTGAATTGTGCCTGACTCTGGTATAATTTTTGTTCCTTGGACTCCCTGCCTCAGTAACCCTCAAAACTCCTGGGACTGTTTTTCAGAGATTTTTTTTTTTTTTTTAACAGTCCTGAAGTTGAAAAATATATTAACAGAAGGAACCCAAGATTTATTTTGGTGAGTTTGAGGATTCAGCCCAGCGATGTCAGAAAAAGCGTGAAGAATAGAGATGCACGTGTGTGAGCTTGCTAGGATGAAGTATCCTCCCAAACACTTAAAGAAATTGGAAATCCTTCTGTCACCCAACAGTCAGCTCTTTTCAAATCTTTGCACATAATTGGAACACATGCCCAAGCTCACTGTCTATTAAGACTACCACTTAATTATAAGCTTACTGCTGGGGGTTTCGGTTGTGTAATAAACCTGTCTCAAGTCAAGATTGTGCATTTATTACAGGATTTGATTTAGAAGTATGAAGGAGACCTTTCTTAGCTGTCAGAAAGATGTGATGAAGGGAAGAAATTCTATAGTGACATTCTCGTAAATGTTGTATTTAAAAAATACTTCAGATCAATCTTACTTTAAGAAAATGTATAAAATCTTTCAACTTAAAAATTTCTCACATTGTTTCAATATGTTAGAGTCACATTAAAGATGTGAACAGCATTGGAGGATTTTAATGTAGATGAGGAATTCCAGATCTCATTTTTACTTAATATATGGGGAATGAAATGCTTTCAGTTAGCAGTTGGATCCTTCTTAGAAAGTATTATTTAGAACAAATGGAGTTCAGAGACCTTTTAAAAGAAGAAAGACCAAATCATTTTCGCTGATTCAGAAGCATAAAAATGGTTAGCTCTGAGGACCTGTATCTTTCTATGATGCAATTGAATTGACTGAGAATTTGATGAGGTTGGGACGACCCCAGTTGATCTCTGTCAGAACGAAACCAGAAGATTAAAGTGGTCTGCAATCAGAGAAATATAATAGTGTTTGACTAAAAATATTCATGTGATAAAGTAAGGAGTTACAAAAGTCTTCTGATGTCTCTAAATGATTAAAGAACAGATTTTAAGTCCAACACAAAATGAACAACAATAGCAGTAATAGCCGCTGTTTTGTGAAGGGTTTGCCCCAGTGCCGGCCATTGTGCTATACATTTTATATGCATTATCCCTTTTCATACCCACAGCTTTCCGAGGGGAGCATGTTACTTTGCAGATAAAGACGTTTTAAAGAGGTTAAGGAGCTTACCCCACAAAACGCGGCTCATCAGTGGTGGAGCTGGGATTTGCTTGTGACCACTCTGCTCTCCTCTGCTCCCAGCTCACATTTCACTACGCCAGGCACTATCCTAATGCTTTGTGTGTATTAACACTCTTCATTCTCACCACAACTGTGAGGTAGCTGCTCTTATCATTCCTACTTTTTAGATAAGAAAACCAAGCACAGAGAGGTTGAGTAACTTGCATAAGTCACACAGCTAATGAACAGTGAGATTGGGATCAGAACCTGGGCAGTCTGGTTCCAGAGTAAGCCCATGTGCTTTCTTCTACCTGATGTGACCTCTGAATCTGGAAGAGAGTCATGTGACCAGCGTTCTATTCTTTGTAAAGGGAAATGACACGATGATGCAGCCACTGGAAGAACTGCCAAGGCGTTCCACTCAGTGGCTGGTAACAAACTGGAAATAACAGTGGCTTAAACAAAATAGATGGTTGTTGTTGGGTGGTGGTTTTGCGTGGCTCTTCCTCATTTCTGCATGTTTTGTGAGCAGAGGTACCGGCAGCTTTTGTCGTGGAGCGCCTTCTGCAAGATGTTTGTTGCACACAGCTTTGGAAGCTAGAGATAGTGTCTCCCCCTGGGGCAGAGGGAAGATTTGTTTGCTGGGCAGGTTAATAAAAATAAAGTCTCTTTACAACGTAAGGTTTGGACAGGTTTGTTCACAGCCAGTTACAAAAAATCGGGTGTCCTAATTTGGGGGTTCCTCAGCTGTGATGCCGTGCCACTGTGTGTACAGAATCTACGTGGGCTGCCCCTGGTTACCTCCGTGGTGCTGGGGGTGTAGCCAGGGTGGGGCAGAGGAAACTGCTGTGACCATGAGGCTCGAGCTGCCTGCTATGCTGGGAGGAATAGAATCCTTTGTCTCTGACCCAGGAGTCTCATTTCTTCTGCCAGACTCCTTGAAACCATGGCAGGCTAACTTGTTATCTTGTGAGTAGGGTGAAATATTGGACTTTCCCAGTTCTTGACAGTTTTTTTTCTCTTTCTCACATATGCAAGAGGCTGGAGGTGGGCAGAAGAGAGTTGCTGTAGCAGCTGCAGGAAGCCAGGAGGCACCCCAGCGCCTTTAGCGTTTGCCTCCACCATCTCTAACATTTCCTAAGGCCACGAGCTGCCTTCTGGTGCCCAGGTAGGAAGCTGGAAGAGATGGCACCAGAGCTTTCCCAGATGTCTTACAAAGTGGCTTCTGCTCATATCTCAGTAGCTACCCCGGCTACGAGGGGGCTGTGAAATGTGGCCGTTCGGCTGAGCAGTTGCCCTCAGAATATAATTGGTGTTCCGTTACAAAGAAGGAAAGAAAACGGGTTTGGGCCAGGCCGTAAGCCATCTCAGCTGTGGCGAGGCAGACGTTGTCCTGGGTGTCAGCAGAATAGGGTTGTTTTGCGTGATGTTTTCCAGCATAAATAAATATTTGATTCCAGTACCAAGTCCCTCTCTCCTTGCTTTGAAAAAGGCAAAGTGGAGCGTATGAAGGCAAATCTTGGTATTGCATGCACATCCCAACTGCTAATGGAGACCCTCGTGTGCACGAAGCATTTGGCAGTTGAAACTGTGGGCTAACAACCGGTCGAAAGGAATCAGTAGCCCCTGAAGTGCCTTCGCACCAGTAATGACCCTTGTGAGCCATTAATCTGCAAGAGATGCCCCATCTCTAGGTCACTGCTTTATAAACCGAATACCAGTAAAGGCTGCCAGGGGCATGTTAATTATTTCTGTGGAGCCATTGCAGTTGGTCTGTGCAAGAAAGAGTTTGATGAGAAGATGAATTGGTTCAGTGAGACCGTGAGAAGCAAACTCCCTTAAACCGGAAGAGCTGAACCCCCCAGGGGCTCCAGACAGGTGGTCAGCATCTGTGTCCCCTAGGGGTACTTACTGCATGGCCCCTTTCCAAGGACCTGGCAGAAGAGTTTTATCTTTATTTGTTTTCTCTGCTATATGTAAGTGGCTCAGAAGAATTGTTCTTATGATGATAAAATGATGCTAAGATAATATTAAATGCAGTTATCACTATTAGGTCTCTAATATGTGTCACCCTTGCTGCTTTGCGTAAATTATTGTATTTCATCATCATGATATTCCCAAGAGGTTGGTGCTATTGTTTGCCTGATGTTACATCTCTGTGTATTAGATTTAAGAGAAATTACATACTTTGCCAAAATGTTCAGGCAAGCAAACATTGGAGGTGGGAGCTGAGATTCAAATATAAGTTCCTGTGACCCCGAGGTCTCAGATTTTAAGTGGCTGAGTGGCTCTTAGTGGCTATCAGTGTTGCAAACAGAAGAGCCTTCAGTCAGTCCCTTCCTCCCTCCCTCCCTCCTTCCTCCATCCTTTCCTTCCTTCCTTCCTCCCTCTCTCCCTCCCTTCCCTCCCTCCCTTCCTTCCTTCTTTCCTCCCTCCCTCCCTTCCTTCCTTCTTTCCTACTTTCCTTCGTTCCTTCCTTCCTTCCTCTCTCCCTCCCTTCCCTCCCTCCCTCCTTTCCTTTCCCTTTCTTCCTCCTTTCCTTCCTCCCTCCCTCCCTTCCTTCCTTCTTTCCTACCTTCCTTTCTTCCTCCCTTCCTCCCTCTTTTACTCTCTTTGCTTCCTCCCTACCTTTCTTATTTACTCCCTCCTTTTTAACTGCACAATGAAAAAAACCTCTTAATACTATCAGTATCTTTTAATTTTTTTGCACCTGCCTTTCCAAGTCTGGCCCTATGTTTTTATAGTCCATTCAGTACGTATTCACCTGGTGCTAGGCTAGATGAGACCAATCTAGTCTAGTTATTATTGAGCAGGCATGACATTTTGTATTCTGTTTCGCTTGCATAACATTATACAAAAAACCATTTCCATGTCACTGTGCGGTTTTCAAAATGCTCATTTTTAGTGTCCTCATAATATTCTATCATATTGATGTACCATAATTACCTTCCATATTACATTACTATTGAGCAATTAGGTTGTCTCCAGTTATTTGCTATTACAGATAACAAGCATCTTTAATCCTTTTCTAAAAAGAAAATAACACAAATGCAGATGATCCTGAAAGGATTATGTTTGTGCCTATAGTTTTATTCTTATGTTAATTTTTCTTAGGAAATATTCCCTAGAGTTCAACTACTGGGCAAGAGGGAAAGTCCATTTCTGTGGCTTTGCAGAAGTGTTAATAGTTAAGCATTGCTATGTGCAGACCTCCAGCAGGTACTTTGTACATGTTATATAATTTTCACAACAAACTTGAAAGGCAGGTTAAATCACTCTTATTTTATACAGGAAGAAAGTGAGTCATAGAGATGGAAAATAGTTATCCTACAGTCATGATGGAAGAGGAATCTAAACCAGAGTTCATAGGCTAAAGTCAATGTGACTAACACAGTATCCAACCCACGTCTGCTTCTGAGAGCCACTCACTCATCTTTCTTGATGAGCCAAGGGTAGAGCTTCTTCAGAACTCTGAAGTTGAGAAGCAAGGAAGAACATCTACTTCATAGTGTTTTTTTAAAAATTTAATTTATTTTGTTTTTTTATACAGCAGGTTCTTATTAGTCATCAATTTTATACACATCAGTATGTACATGTCAATCCCAATCTCCCAATTCATTACACCACCACCACCCACAACGCCACTTTCCCCCCTTGGTGTCCATACGTTTGTTCTCTGCATCTGTGTCTCTATTTCTGCCCTGCAAACCGGTTCATCTGTACCATTTTTCTAGGCTCCACATATATGAGGTAATATACGATATTTGTTTTTCTCTTTCTGACTTACTTCACTCTGTATGACAGTCTCTAGATCCATCCACGTCTCTACAAATGACCCAATTTCATTCCTTTCTATGGCTGACTAATATTCCATTGTATATATGTACCACATCTTCTTTATCCATTTGTCTGTTGATGGGCATTTAGGTTGCTTCCATGTCCTGGCTACTGTAAATAGTGCTGCAGTGAACATAGGGGTGCATGTGTTTCTTGAATTATGGTTTTCTTTGGGTATATGCCCAGTAGTGGGATTGCTGGGTCATATGGTAATTCAATTTTTAGTTGGTTTTTTTTTAAACTAATTAATTTATTTTTGCTGTGTTGGGTCTTTGTTTCTGTGCGAGGGCTTTCTCTAGTTGTGGCAAGCGGGGGCCACTCTTCATCGCAGTGCATGGGCCTCTCACTATCGTGGCCTCTCTTGTTGCGGAGCACAGGCTCCAGACGTGCAGGCTCAGTAGTTGTGGCTAACGGGCCTAGTTGCTCCGTGGCATGCGGGTTCCTCCCAGACCAGGGCTCGAACCCGTGTCCCCTGCATTGGCAGGCAGATTCTCAACCACTGCACCGCCAGGGAAGTTCTATTTTTAGTTTTTTAAGGAACCTCCATACTGTTCTCCATAGTGGCTGTATCAATTTACATTCCCATCAACAGTGCAAGAGGGTTCCCTTTTCTCCACACCCTCTCTGGCATTTGTTGTTTATAGATTTTCTGATGATGCCCATTCTAACTGGTGTGGGGTGATGCCTCATTGTAGTTTTGATTTGCATTTCTCTAATAATTAGTGATTTTGAGCAGCTTTTCATGTGCTTCTTGGCCATCTGTATGTCTTCTTTGGAGAAATGTCTATTTAGGACTTTTGCCCATTTTTGGATTGGATTGTTTGTTTTTTTAATATTGAGCTGCATAAGCTGTTTATATATTTTGGAGATTAATCCTTTGTCCTTTGATTCATTTGCAAATATTTTCTCCCATTGTGAGGGTTGTCTTTTCATCTTGTTTGTAGTTTCCTTTTATTTGCAAAAGCTTTTAAGTTTCATTAGATCCCATTTGTTTATTTTTGTTTTTATTTCCATTACTCTAGGAGGTGGATCAAAAAAGATCTTGCTGTGATTTATTTCAAAGAGTGTTCTTCCTCTGTTTTCCTCTAAGAGTTTTATAGTGTCTGGTCTTACATTTAGGTCTTTAATCCATTTTGAGTTTATTTTTGTGTATGGTGTTAGGGAGTGCTCTAATTTCATTCTTTTACATGTAGCTGTCCAGTTTTCCCAGCACCACTTATTGAAGAGACTGTCCTTTCTCCACTGTATATTCTTGCCTCCTTGGTCAAAGATAAGGGGACCATATGTGCGTGAGTTTATCTCTGAGCTTTCTATCCTGTTCCATTGATCTATATTTCTGTTTTTTTGTCAGTACCATATTGTCTTGATTACTGTAGCTTTGTAGTATAGTCTTGAAGGTCAGGGAGTCTGATTCCCCCAGTTCCGTTTTTTTCCCTCAAGGCCGTTCTGGCTATGTGGGGTCTTCTGTGTCTTCATACAAATATTAAGATTTTTTGTTTTACTTCTGTAAAAAATACGATTGGTAATTTGATAGGGATTGCATTGAATCTGTAGATTGCTTTGGGTAGTATAGTCATTTTTACAATATTGATTCTTCCAATCCAAGAACATGGTATATCTCTCCATCTGTTTGTATCATCTTTAATTTCTTTCATCAGCGTCTTATAGTTTTCTGCATACAGGTCTTTTGTCTCCCCAGGTAGGTTTATTCCTAGGTATTTTATTCTTCTTGTTGCAATGGTAGGTGGGAGTGTTTCCTTAATTTCTCTTTCAGATTTTTCATCATTAGTGTATAGGAATGCAAGAGATTTCTGTGCATTAATTTTGTATCCTGCTACTTTACCAAATTCATTGATTAGCTCTAGTAGTTTTCTGGTGGCATCTTTAGGATTCTCTATGTATAGTATCATGTCATCTGCAAACAGTGACAGTTTTACTTCTTCTTTTCCAATTTGTATTCTTTTTATTTCTTTTTCTTCTCTGATTGCTGTGGCTAGGACTTCCAAAACTATGGTGAATAATAGTGGTGAGAGTGGACATCCTTGTCTTCTTCCTGATCTTAGAGGAAATGCTTTCAGTTTTTCACCATTGAGAATGATGTTTGCTGTGGGTTTGTCGTACATGGCCTTTATTATGTTGAGGTAGGTTCCCTCTATGCCCCCTTTCTGGAGAGTTTTTATCATAAATGGGTGTTGAATTTTTTCAAAAGCTTTTTCTGCATTTATTGAGATGATCATATGGTTTTTCTTCTTCAGTTTGTTAATATGGTGTATCACATTGATTGATTTGCATATATTGAAGAATCCTTGCATCCCTGGGATAAATCCCACTTGATCATGGTGTATGATCCTTTTAATGTGTTGTTGCATTCTGTTTGCTAGTATTTTGTTGAGGATTTTTGCATCTATATTCATGAGTGATATTGGTCTGTAATTTTCTTTTTTTGTAGTATGTTTATCTGGTTTTGGTGTCAGGGTGATGGTGGCCTCATAGAATGAGTTTGGGAGTGTTCCTTCCTCTGCAGTTTTTTGGGAGAGTTTGAGAAGGATGGGTGTTAGCTCTTCTCTAAATGTTCAGTAGAATTCACCAGTGAAGCCATGTGGTCCTGGACTTTTGTTTGTTGGAAAATTTTTAATCACAGTGTCAACTTCATTACTTGTGATTGACCTGTTCATATTTTCTATTGCTTCCTGATTCAGTCTTGGAAAGTTATACTTTTCTAAGAATTTGTCCATTTCTTCCAGGTTGTCCATTTTATTGGCATAGAGTTGCTTGTAGTAGTCTCTCAGGATGCTTTGTATTTCTGCAGTATCTGTTGTAACTTCTCCTTTTTCATTTCTAATTTTAATGATTTGAGTCCTCTCCCTCTTTTTCTTGATGAGTCTGGCTAATGGTTTATCAATTTTGTTTATCTTCTCAAAGAACCAGCTTTTAGTTTTATTGTTCTTTGCTATTGTTTTCTTTGTTTCTTTTTCATTTGTTTCTCTTCTGGTCTTTATGATTTCTTTCCTTCTGCTAACACTGGGTTTTGTTTGTTTTTCTTTCTCTAGTTCCTTTAGGTGTAACGTTAGATTGTTTATTTGAGATTTTTCTTCTTTCCTGAGGTAGACTTGTCTAGCTATAAACTTCCCTCTTAGAACTGCTTTTGCTGCATCCCATAGGTTTTGGATCGTCGTATTTTCATTGTCATTTGTCTCTAGGTATATTTTGATTTCCTCTTTGATTTCTTCAGTGATCTCTTGGTTATTTAGTAACGTATTGTTTAGCCTCCACGTGTTTGTGTTTTTTACGTTTTTTTCTCTGTAATTGATTTCTAATCTCATAGCATTGTGGTAATAAAAGAGGCTTGATATGATTTCAATTTTCTTAAATTTACTGACGCTTGATTTTTGACCCAAGTTGTGATCTATCCTGGAGAATGTTCCGTGTGCACTTTAGAAGAAAGTGTAATCTGCTGGTTTTGGATGGAATGTCCTATAAATATCAATTAAATCTATCTGGTCTCTTGTGTCATTTAAAGCTTGTGTTTTCTTATTAATTTTCTGTTTGGATGATCTGTCCATTGGTGTAAGTGTGGTGTTAAAGTCCCCCACTATTATTTTGTTACTGTCGATTTCCTCTTCTATAGCTGTTAGCAGTTGCCTTATGTATTGAGGTGCTCCTATGTTGGGTGCACATATATTTATAATTGTTATATCTTCTTGTTGGATTGATCCCTTGATCATTATGTAGTATCCTTCCTTGTCTCTTGTAACATTCTTTATTTTAAAGTCTATTTTATCTGATATAAGTATTGCTACTGCAGCTTTCTTTTGATTTCCATTTGCATGGAATATCTTTTTCCATCCCCTCACTTTCAGTCTGTATGTGTCCCTAGGTCTGAAGTGGGTCTCTTGTAGACAGCATATATATGGGTCTTGTTTTTGTATCCATTCAGTGAGCTTGTGTCATTTGGTTGGAGCATTTAATCCATTCACGTTTAATGTAATTATTGCTATATATGTTCCTATTACCATTTTCTGAATTGTTTTGAGTTTGTTTTTGGAGGTCCTTTTCTTCTCTTGTGTTTCCCACTTAGAGAAGTTCCTTTAGCATTTGTTGTAGAGCTGGTTTGGTGGTGCTGAGTTCTCTTAGCTTTTACTTGTCTGTAAAGCTTTCAATTTCTCCATCGAATCTGAATGAGATCCTTGCTGGGTAGAGTAATCTTGGTTGTAGGTTCTTCCCTTTCATCACTTTAAATATATCATGCCTCTCCCTTCTGGCTTGTAGAGTTTCTGCTGAGAAATCAGCTGTTAACCTTATGGGAGTTCCCTTGTATGTTATTTGTCTTTTTTCCGTTGCTGCTTTCAATAATTTTTCTTTGTCTTTGATTTTTGCCAATTTGATTACTGTGTGTCTTGGCATGTTTCTCCTTGGGTTTATCCTGTATGGGACTCTGTGCTTCCTGGACTTGGGTGGCTATTTCCTTTCCCATGTTACGGAAGTTTTTGACTCTAATCTCTTCAAATATTTTCTTCAGTCCTTTCTCTTTCTCTTCTCCTTCTGGGACTCCTATAATGTGAATGTTGTTGCATTTAATGTTGTCCCAGAGGTCCTTAGGCTGTCTTCATTTCTTTTCATTCTTTTTTCTGTATTCTGTTCCGCAGCAGTGAATTCCACCGTTCTGTCTTCCAGGTCACTTATCCGTTCTTCTGCCTCAGTTATTCTGCTATTGATTCCTTCTAGTGTATTTTTCATTTCAGTTATTGTATTGTTCATCTCTGTTTGTTTGTTCTTTAATTCTTCTAGTTCGTTGTTAAACATTTCTTGCATCTTCTCGATCTTTGCCTCCATTTCTTTTTCTGAGGTCCTGGATCATCTTCATTATCATTATTCTGAATTCTTTTTCTGGAAGATTGCCTGTCTCCACTTCATTTAGTTTTTTTCTGGGGTTTTATCTTGTTCCTTCATCTGGTACATAGCCCTATGCCTTTTCATCTTGTCTTTCTTTCTGTGAATGTGGTTTTTGTTCCACAGGCTGCAGGGTTTTAGTTCTTCTTGCTTCTGCTGTCTGCCTTCCGGTGGATGAGGCTATCTAAGAGGCTTGTGCAAGTTTCCTGATGGGAGGGACTGGTGGTGGGTAGAGCTGGCTGTTGCTCTTGTGGGAAGAGCTCAGTAAAACTTTAATCCACTTGTCTGCTGATGCATGGGGCTGGGTTCCCTCCCTGTTGGTTGTTTGGCCTGAGGCAACCCAATACTGGAGCCTACCTGGGCTCTTTGGTGGGGCTGATGGCAGACTCTGGGAGGGCTCACGCCAAGGAGTACTTCCCAGAACTTCTGCTGACAGTGTCCTTGTCCTCACGGTGAGACATAGCCACCCCCCACCTCTGCAGGAGACCCTCCAACACTAGCAGGTAGGTCTGGTTCAGTCTCTTATGGGGTCACTGCTCCTTCCCCCGGGTCCCAATGTGCATACTACTTTATGTGTGCCCTCCAAGAGTGGAATCTCTGTTTCCCCCAGTCCTGTCGAAGTCCTGTAATCAAATCCTGCTAGCCTTTAAAGTCTGATTCTCTAGGAATTCCTTCTCCTGTTGCTGGACCCCAGGTTTGGAAGCCTGACGTGGGGCTCAGGACCTTCACTCCAGTGGGTGGACTTCTGTGGTATAAGTGTTCTCCAGTTTGTGAGTCACCCACCCAGCAGTTATGGGATTTGATTTTATTGTGATTGTGCCCCTCCTACTGTCTCATTGTGGCTTCTCCTTTGTCTTTGGATGTGGGGTATCTTTTTTGGTGAGTTCCAGTGTCTTCCTGTCGATTGTTCAGCAGTTAGTTGTGGTTCCGGTGCTCTTGCAAGAGGGAGTGAGAGCACGTCCTTCTACTCTGCCATCTTGAACCAATCTCCTATCTTATAGTTTTTTCTAACTATATATTAACCAGCTCAGGTGTTCTGTGGTTGAACTAGTGCAAAGGTTATAGGAGTTAATCTGTGAATGGACATTGTAAACACATTTCATTTGTCATCATCATCATCACCACCACCATCATCATCATCGACATGCTGTAAGGTTCAGGCTCAGGCTCTTCTACCCAGATTTCCATTTCTTAGGTCATTTCACTGAACATTGTGAACCAGATAATTTGGGAACAGATTTGATGGAGTTATCAAGGGATAACACATTTGCCCAGACTGATCTCTGCCTCTTTCCCTCTCTTCTTTACTTCCTTCTTTCCTTCCTCCCTTCTTTTATTCTCTTTCTCGTTCCCTTCCTTCCTTCCTTCCTTTTTTCCTCTCTCCCTCCCTCCCTCCCTTCCTTCCTTCTCTCTCTCCTTTTTTATTGAATGCTTTCTTTGGTTAAACACTATTCTAAGTACTTTACCTGTACTAAAATCCTTTATGCCTCACAACAACCCTATTAGGTGGGTACAGTTTTAATCCCCATTTTAAAGATGAGAAAACAAAGGTACAGAGAGGTTAGATCTAGGCCGAGGCAATTTTACCCTGAAACTGATGAAGCTTAAGCCTCAAGGCTCATCTCGTGCATGGGCCACTGTGATTCTGGGAGTTGCTGTGAGGTTATAGAATGTTCCAGGGAGAACGGGACGTTGGGGTGCAACCAGGAGGCATTTCTGATATTGCTAAAGAGAGCTTAGAAGAAAGGGTCATGAATCTCTAAGTCTGCAGTAAATTGTTACTTCTTTCCTCAATCAAGGTAAATGCTATTTTTGTCACCAATTTTGTGTTTACAATGTTGTCTTCTTTTTCATGAAAAGGTCCCCAATTGAATACATTTCAGGTTTCCACAAAATTTCTATCCTCTCCTGGAGTCTGGTTGTGCCTAACTGGCATCACCAGTCTCATTTGCTTCACCTGTAAAATAGGGACTAAAAATAAGACCTACCTCACAGGTTGCTGTGAACACGAAGTACATGGGAAGCATTTGGAAGATACTCGGCATTCGAGAAACAGTCACTTTCGTCCTTTGCTCAGTGTTGTAAGACAACTTCCTCACACATGGCTGAGCCTGGCCAGGTTGCTAGGAAGATCTTCTAGGGGTTTTGGACATTATCACTTTTAGCTAAAAAAAAAAAAAAAAAAGGAAGAAAGCGCTTTAATTAATTAATTAATATGTTCCATCATTGATGCACTACATATTTATTGAGCATCTTGGGGACTGGACACGCTGCTATGTCCTGGGGTGAGTGATAAGGGCCATGTCCCCGCACAAACGTCGGGTGCTCTGTTTCGGAGAGGTGTTGTGAACGGCTTCCCTGTCTCAGTCATTTGGCTAAATGCATCTTGATGTGTTGCTGGGGGTTGGGTCTGGTGACTGTACAGTGCTAGCAGTTAACCTCAGGGACCAATTGGGGAGAGGGGAACGCCTTGAGGTTCTTTGGTACCGAATGTTCAGAGTATCTCCGATTGACATTTAAGTTTTCTTTTGACCAGATTAATGAAACCTCCTTTCCCACCAAATCAGCATGAATCTGACATAATTACAGCACAGATGTTTTCAGTATTAACTCTTCGGTGGTCAAAGCTGTCAGTGTGCTAGGGTGGAAAAGCCAAACTTGCATTTCTCTCACCTGTCAGAGGAAATGTTCTTGGAAACGCAGCCCCATTAAAATGCATGGCCCCGGCCAGAAGGTTGCTAAGTCTAATGGTTGTGCTGACATCGGGCATATTGGTCCCAGCATCTCAAGTTTCTCAATGGAGAGTTCCGAAGAAGTCATTTTACTCAGCTGTTTGTGGTAATAACATGAGGGTCTCAAACTCTGAGCTGAACTTCTCTTGGCATTTCAGAAAATCTACAAGCTTGAAAATATCTGCCAAAGTAAGACCGTAAAATGATTTTTATTTTTATTATTATTATTATTTTTTGCCATTGTCAGGAACAGTTTGGGGAACAGCCTGACCAGGATTCCCAAGGGCTGTTTGGCTGGGTTTCAGCTTTCATCTGTGAGTTCAGGAAAGCACAGGTAGGCATAGCCAGGAACTTGGCAGTGCAGTTTGCTGCCTGGTAATTTAGCTGTAGCTTACCATCCACGTGTACGTTTGTGGAATCTCGTTTAAGTGAACTTTTGAAGTGGTGCTAGATGAGCACTGTCATCTACCTTGAGTCAGAGGGGTGGCCCCTCAGAGGTCACGGGTCACTCTTTGGGGAGTTGTTTGAGGGTTCTGGGTAACATGGGATATGAAGAAAAATAACTATATTTGAGACTTTTCTAAAGTAAGATTTGAGAAGTGGTGAAAAGATCAGACTCCTGAATCCCATAGGCCAAGGGCCGTGTGTCGGATCTGACATTTGCAGCCACGTGGCCTTGTACATGGCCTGAGTCTTTGTTTCTCCTTTGTACAGAGTAGTTGTAACGATCAGATTAGTTGGAAGGAACTTAAAACTCTGGGGGGCCCAAAGAAAGCCTTCACAAATGTACTGTTGAGTGGATGAATGAAAAAGATGAAAGCAGAAAGAAAGGAAGGAAGGACGGAAGGAAGGGAACAGTCCCTGGATACCTTTCACCAAATTGCATTGAGGATACTAGAAATGAATTATATTCAGTGACTTGTACATTCAGGATTGGCTACATAATTGGGGGGCCCAGTACCAAATGAAAATGTGGAACCCCAGGTTAAAAAATTATTAAGTATTTCAAGATGGCAACAGTTGAGCATTAAGCCCAGGGCAGGGCTCTTCCCTGTGGGGGGCCCTTCTGAGCCCCGGGTCATGGGTGACAGTATGGGTCACATGCCAGTGAAGCCAGCTCTGCTTATATGTTAAGGAGTTTCATTCATTGGTACATCCACTTTACAGGTGTTTCCTAAACACCTTCGTAATCAGTGTAAAGACCTCCAAACAACAGGTGTAATTAAAATCTTCGAAATACCTGGTTTTCTGCTTTCATTTTAGGAGATCTCTTTCGAAAAATAAGTTTGTTTTTACCTACACTTACGACATGGTTGGAGGGGAAAAAGAATTCACAGTGTTATGAATTCCTGTGCTTTCTTTTTCTTTTAAAAATTTTTATTGGCGTATAGTTGATTTACAATGTGTGACTTTCTGCTATACACCCAAGTGAATCAGTTATACATATATCCACTCTTTTAGATTCTATTCCCATATAGGTCATTACAGAGTATTGAGTAGAGTTCACTGTGCTATACAGTAGGTCCTTATTAGTTATCTGTTTTATATTTGGTAACATGTATATGCCAATCCCAACCTCCCAGTTTATTCCTCCCTTCCTTTTGCCCCTGGTAACCATAAGATTGTTTTCTACATCTGTGACTCTATTTCTGTTTTGTAGATAAGTTCATTTGCACCGTGTTTTTAGATTCCACATATAAGTGATATCAGCCTACACTTTCTTTTCATTTTCCCATATTACATAGTTTGGAGATGATTTCCAGTTTTCTTACTAAATAGTGCATTGTCAGCCTTGTAAAGGAGACAGCATTTGCCTGTGTTTATTCAAGGTGTAGCACGCCTACCGTAAGTTTCATTTATCCACACGCCCTGAAGTAGGGGAGCTAAGGATATCTAATGACAAGAGGTTAAATTGGGACAGACGCTAACTCTTTGTTCTTCTAATGATCATTTTCCCAGTGTGAGTTGCTCCCATTTTCAAAGGAACAAGGACATTATTATTTTTTTTTTTTTTCCTGCTTTTCCAGCAGCCTGATCTGTAGCAAGATGTCTCAGCTACATGGTTAAGGCTGGTGCTAATGAGGCCAAGGTCGTGAGCTTGATCCCTGTCTAGGGCAATCAGTTAACCTCAAAAGGAAACGCAGGCTACACCTTCCACCCTAGGCAGCGAGGTCACAATTCCTGACACAGGGAACATGTGGGAGCATGTGGCTGAAATGACAAACTGGTCAGCTTGCAAGAGTAGCAGATGTGTGGCTTATGCGCTGTGACCCTTCTTCCCCAAGCCTTTGGCAGACCTCACTGATTGACTGCACGATCTTTAATGCTGAGCTCAGACAGAACCTCAGAATCCTTCTCACACAGTGATCTAGATCGGGGATCAGCAAATTATGGCTGTGGGGCTAAATCTGGCCCCCTGCATTTTTTTTTTTTTTTGCGGTACGCAGGCCTCTCACTGCTGTGGCCTCTCCCGTTGCGGAGCACAGGCTCTGGACGCGCAGGCTCAGCGGCCATGGCTCACGGGCCCAGCCGCTCAGCGGCATGTGGGATCTTCCTGGACCGGAGCACGAACCCGTGTCCCCTGCGTCGGCAGGCGGACTCTCAACCACTGCGCCACCAGGGAAGCCCTGCATGTTTTTATAAATGCAGTTTTATTGGAACATAGCCCCATTCACTAGTTTACATATTGTCTATGACTGCTTTTCTACTGCAAAGCTAGAGTTGCATAGCTGGGACAGAGACTGTGTGACCTGCAAAGCCAAAAATATTTATTATCTAACCTTTCACAGGATAGGTGTGCTGGCCCTTGCTCTGGGTGGTCACTGAATCAGGAAGAGTTGGAACATATCTATTCTTTACCTCTGGTTTGGGAGTGGTTATTCACATTACAAAATGATCCTTTTTTAGAGAAAGATTGTATTCCACAGAGAGGAAGTTCCTTAATACACTTTCTGTTCATTTAAAAATCAACTGTGTATTCTTTGTTTAATTAATTTATTTTTAGCAGCAAGAGTGCTGTGAGAAGTTGGGAGAGGGCCATGATTTCTAAAAGAAATGAAAGCTCTTTGAAGTTTTACTGTGAGTTTTACTAATGGTGAACTTACTCATTAATGTTTAATTAAGGAAAGGGAATGTCTGATGACAAAAACATGGAAGCATATGTCCTACTGAAGAAAAATAACTTTCCCCATTTTGTGTGTTAAAAGGACAGCAACTCTTGTTTCTTTGGGTTTTACCATATCCTTTCAATGTCCCTTTCCTATACTCCCCATGAACCTAACGTTCTGTGTGGCTGGAGATTCTGCATTCATATTTTCTTCACTGCGCCTTCCAAAAGTCTTATTATTTGACATGACATTGAGTACCCGCATAATTTCTAGTTAATTGATATTAAACCAGCCCCCTCAAAGGGCTGATGTAGTTGCCTCGATCAGAGAGGAAAAATCATTTACAAAATTCAGAATCATTTTTTTTTTTTTCTGAAGAAAAGAAGTTCATCTAACACTGGGCTCTGGATTGTGGAGTCTGTGGTTTGATTTTCAGACGGGCTGGAAGTGAATTGTATTGCAAGCAGAAAAATGACATGAAAAGGGGAGAGTCAGGAAAACTAAGAAAGTTGCTTTGTCCACCTGTGAACAACCATTTGTTCTTAGCCTTGATGGAGGCTTTAACTTCCCCCAAACCCTTTCTTTTTTTTTCCTTTTTTTTTTTTTTGAGGTTTGAGAGTCATTTATTCTGGATACAAGTTTGTCAGATATATGATTTACAAATATTGCACTCACTAGCTTGACTTTTAATTTCTGACCCATTTTTTGTAGAGCAAAAATTCTAAATTTTCATGAAGTCTAATTTATCAATTTGTTTTCTATTACAGACTGCCTTTGTTATATCTAAGAACTTTTTTTGCTCAAAGTTCATGAAGATTTTCTATATTAAAATTTTTTTTATAGATTCACATTTCACACTCAGATTTTTTAATAGATATTTCCTGTGTCTATGAAGAAGGCATTTTCTTTTCTACTGGTAATACTCTCCTGCGTTTCCTTTGAGGAATTAGCCCCTCCTCCACTAAAAGGAGATTTGTTCTTTGCTCCTTGAGTGGATCCAGTGAGCCAGAACTGGCCAATCGGGGACTAAATAAAACTCCTCTGGCCATGGTGACTGGTCCAGGAGAGACCCAGGATCCATGCTGGCCTCTTCAGAGAGTATCAGAGGACTTTTGATGGGAATACAAGTGAGAGAGTCTGTTTCCTGTCATCTTTAATCTGGGATGATTTAAGTCTGGAGCCACTGGGAACCACAGAATGAACTTGAGGATGAAAGCAGTGCAGTGGAAGGCAGAGCTGACAGGGAGAGAGAAACCAAATCCTGCTGACATCATCGGAGTCCTTGACACAGCCATGCCTGCAGCTGCCACAGGATTGTTCAGTTACATAGTAAATTGTCTTTTCTGCTTAAGCCAGTTTGAACTGGGGTTTCTGTCACTTACAATTAATAGCAATGCTGAATTCTCTAAGCAAAGAGGGACAGCTTTGTAAAAGTCATATCCTGGAAAATCATTCCAGTATCACTTCATCTTAGATTTGCACTCTCTGCTGAGTTCCCAGGTATTTTCGTTAAGTTCATCAGCCCTGTGGTGTCCCTTGTCAGGAGGTCAAACTGAAAAAGATGCAGAAATCCAATCCAGTAAACTCCACACTAGATAGTTTTTTAACTTGCTGGCAATTCTCTGTGGATTATTAAATTCCCCAGATATGAGACTTCTTCACCGATATGTGGATCATGTAAACTAGCCTTGAATACAATTGCTGTTTCTGTGGTCTCCAGGCCCCTGCGGCCTCAAGCAGAATTTGTGCTGGTCACGGTAATTACTCTGTTTCTACCTTTGGCTTAACTCCTTAGCACTGGGTGGTCTACCGCATTTAACTAAATGCTTTCCGTACAACTGTGTGTGTATGCGCATGCAGATATGCACATATTTTGTTTTCCCTTTTTTCCTTTCCGGACTGACTTGGTGGCAGTCAGAAAGTGTTTTGCCACAGTTGTCAGCACCAGAGTCGGCATTGCTATTCCATTAGTTTGCTCAGGAGGGTCCCTCATTTACAGACGTCTTTGCTGTTTGGGGTCTTGGCAAAACCTAAAAGATAGATGATAAAGATGAATTGCTTTTGTACTGACTTGGGAAACTGTATCATGTTCCAGCACCTATAGAGAGCCACAAGGAAGGTGGGTAGGACTATGCATTACGTCTGCCTCAAAAGCGGTACCATTTTAGACCAGGAGTTATAGCAGTTGTATGAAACGCTGTGTCCCAGCACAAGCCTGCATTCCTCCTCCATTTTACGTCTCCATATTATGCGGTTGGAAATGATGATCAGGCAAGATGGGATAAATCCTCTTCAGCGCATCTCACACTCCTAACTCTGTTCCCTCCGATCCTTTTGTCGTTTCTTGGTATCTTGTGAGACCTTGTCCATCAGCACTGTGGCAACTTTCTCATGTTTTCATCAGCCCAGCACGTGTTTTGGCAACAGCATCTCAGTAGACTGCTCTTCCCACACCCCGTCCACGTGGTCCCTGGATGACCCTGTCCCACTACGCTTTAGGGGTGGTTACATGATCAAGTCCTGGCCAATCAGCATATTTGATCCCCCTGGCCATGGTGATTGTTTTAAGGATAGGTGCATGTCCAGAATCAGTCCACTGGAGGTAAATCCAGGACGTCTCTTGAAACCATTGGAAAGGGAATTTACATTTTGATAGCAATGTAGGCGTAGAGTTCCTGTGGGCTGTCTTGCTACCATCAGAAGACACCTGAGAATTAAGCCAGTGCAAAGGGAAGCAGAACTGAGAGATAGAGAGACTAGGTCCTACTGGCATTGTTCCCTGGGTCTAGCTGTTCCTGAAGTCAGATCATCACCCTAGATTTCTCAGGTAGGTGAGTCAATAAATAACATTTTTTCCCTTAAACTAGTCTGAATTGGATTTCTGTCACTTGTGGCAAAAAGAGCCCTGAGTTATACAAACAATCAGAGAACCGAGCTGTATTTGCTAGGGTCTCTCACCTGTGTCCAGCATCAGTAAGTCAGCAAATGAATTACTCAGGATTACATAGCAGGAACTAGAGGAAATGTGAAAAGCTATTTAACACAACAGGGGTGGGATTATTCCATGAAGGTGGCGCCATTCAATAGGGAAGGCAATTCGGGCAGAGTGCTTTGAATCGCTTGCTTCTAGAGCAGCTGGGATTCTAAGAATAACTGCGGACCTCCGCGTATGCACAGATTCTTCCCAAAGACACCCTAACGCTCAGATTCTCATTGCAAAGCTAGGTAAGTGGATGCCTCATTGATGGGGCTTTCCAGTTCTTTCAGAGTAATTAGAGTGATTTTGTCTGTTGGAGGTATATCTCAAATTGTCCTCAAACAGCCTCCACCAGGGGACTGGGGGCTTGTCTAAGGTAGGGACCACACCTCACTCAACTTTGCCTGCCAGCTGTATTCTCAAGACCATTTACTAATGATTAAGAGCAAGAGCTTGAGAGCTGTAAGAGCCGAGTTCAAGTCCCTCCTTTGTCACTTGTGGGCCATGAAATCTTAGGTAAGTTAGTAAATCGGAGCCTCACTTTCCTTCTCTGTGAGGTGCAGGTGGTATTAGTACCTTCTTCCTGGGTCATGGCAATGACTAAATGCGATGATTTACTCCTTCAGCTGTAGGAGTGATGCATGTAAAGTCCTCAAGCCCTGACTTGCCCCGAGGATGCTCAGTAAATGAACAGAAGAACCTTATTTGATGGCTTTTGGGATCTCACCCACATCTTTGACTTCACCTCTGGCATCTTTTCCATTTTGTCTCAATCTTTTTAGATAATAATAATAATTAATATTAGCATAATAATATGCATTATGATTGGGGGGTGGCTTCTCTTTATTGAATTCCTACTCTTTTCCAGACACTGCAGGGCGATCTTATGGGTTCTGTCTTATCAGGCAAATTGGATAACTGAGAAAACGGAGGCTCAGGGAAGTTAAAGGTTGCTCAAGGTCGTACAGCCAAGCAGTGGCAGAGGTGGGGTTCAATCCCAAGTGGGTCTGATTTGAAAGCCTGTGACTTTTCCATGATGTAAACTTTATATTCAAAATGTAACCCATCACCTGCAAAATTGTTAGGAATGTATAATAAAATTTTAGGCTCCAACCCAGACCTACTGAATTAGAGTTTGCATTTTAACAAATTTCCTCCCCTTTCCCACAGGGGATTCCTGTGCATGCTAATTTTGTGAAGCACTTTGCTACCCGACCTTTCAACTCTGTGCCAAAATACCAACAAAACACAGAGCATGTCAGTATTGCTTTTCACCATGACATGGGAGTTTGTTGACAATTCCCAATTATTTTCACATGGCAGTGGGACCACGCTTAAAAACGTGTTTAAAGGCATGGGTTTGATGGTTCATCTCCTGTGGGCAACATTTCTTGATCCCCCAAAGCTTCTCTTCTAATTGTTTTCATAAATGAGTTGAGTTACTCTGGGGGGTACTTGTCAAGTACTGTCTGGTTGATGAAGTGGATTGAAAAATGAGATTTTTGACCCATTCCGTGGCTGATCCAGTTCCAACACAGACACGTGCTTTATGGGTGAGAATTCTTAACAGGTTCAGAATTACTTTAATAATGTGAAATTTGAGGCTATCGATTGACTCTAAATCCCCCACATACATAAAAGCTTGTTGTTTGGAAAACTCCATGCCAATTGGAAATGCTCAGATGAAGCAGGGGAAAACCCCCTTGATTTATGGGAACTGTTGCTCTTTCCTACTCTCCTATTATTTTTTACTGTTGTAAGTTTTAAAGAGTATTCATGGCTTAAAGCCTCCTTGCACTGCACAGTCTGTCCCTCGAGCTTTTTAGGTGAAAAAAGGAAAAACGATAAATAAAAAGTCACCGTGAAGTACTGCATCTTAACAAAAGCTTCAGTCTGTTAAGGACAAAGCAGTCTTGGTAAAAGGGGGTGAATTTTATATCAAGCTGCCGGGGCATGACCCCTAGTTCTTTTTACCAGCTCTGTGAACTTAGACAGATGACTTCTCCTTTCCACACCTCTGTCTCCCTAAAAGTAAAAGGAGCCTAATAATATCTCCTGCCTCTTAGGGTTGATGGGAGACCAGAAACTTTATGACATGTGTAAGCACTGAGAGAAGCACTACGTAAGGAGTCAACCTCATGGCTCATCTCACATTGACTCACTGTGCATCAGCCTTCTGGATCCGTCTGCTTTCTCTTCCTGCACTTATACATTCCTGAAAGATGACTGTGTCGAATCTCAGGGACTGAAAACCGGTAGCAGCTCCCAAATGTGCTAGCAACATTACAGAGCAGATAGGAGCACTTTAGGTCAGACTGCCTGGGTTCAAATCCGGTCTCTACCACTTATCAGCATGTTTTCCAGCCTCTTGTGCCTGTTCTCTTCGTCTGTACGGGAGAATAACAGTGCTGTGTGATAGGATTGCTGTAAGGCTGATCTGAAAACACATCTGAAGCACGTATAACACTGCCGTGCATGTAGTCTTCACACGTGAAATGTCAGCTATCATCCTCATTGCCGGTTTTGTTATTAATTACATCCTTTTGTGAAATTTTGATCACAGCCAGACTCATACCCCTACACTCCATCAAGTCTCACTGAATGCAAAGTTAAAACAAACGCCAAAAAAAGTTTACTGGCAAGGACATAAAGATGATAAATGAAAAACAAGGCTTAGGGAACATATCCACATTTTAATATTTTTGTGGATTAATTTTTAGTTAACTTTGTCTGGGGTGGAAAATGGTGCTGATAGCAATAAAAGAAGAAACAGAAAATAATAAATAAATGTCTACCAATCAAAAAGAATGCAATGAAACGTTCCACAAGGTGGTGATGGTGACGGTGCTCACAACACCTTCAAATTGGCATCTTCTGTTACCTGCCTAAACCATATCAACTGGTACCTGGGAAAACGTCACATAGAAACACAAAACGATGGGGGGAAAACCCAATAGCTACAAAATTAAGTCATGTGAAGCCAGTCAACATTATATCTGAAATTCTAAAATTTTAGGAAACAGTTGAACTCAAGATGTATTGCATAATGTAGCGTACTGACAGGTAGCCATAAGCGCTATGACAAAACATAAAACAGCGCAGAAGAATAGACAGTGGTCGGGAAAGAAAGAGTTTTGAATTGAGTGCTCAGGAATAGCCTCTCTGAAAAAATGATACTGAAAGGTAGATGACAAGAAGAAGTGAGGGTATAGATAGCTGGGGAAGATGACCTTCTAGGCACAAGGAATAGCAAGTGCAGGGACTTCCCCGGCGGTCCAGTGGTTAAGACTCGGCGCTTCCACTGCAGGCAGCTCGGCTTCGATCCCTGGTTGGGGAACTAAGATCCCGCATGCCTTGTGACATGACCAAAAGAAAAAAAAAAAAGAGCAAGGACAAAGGTCCTGGGGTAGGCTGATGCTTCAAGTGTCTGATGGACATTCTGGAGGCCAGGGTGGCAGCAACAGAGTGAGTCATGGAATGAGTGTGGGAGAGTGGAAAGAGCATGAACAGTCCGGTAAGTTTTCTTGGAAGCTGCTTTTTCATTAGCAAAATGGGGACAGTGTCACTAGCATGATTCTTACGAGTGATGAAGAGACAGTTTGTGGAGCATGCCCGGTAAAGTTCCTGCAGGGTAGTAGGCACCCCCAAAATTATAGCTGAAAACCAAAACAAAATCGAAAAGCCACAGATTCAGCAAGGCCAAGTGGCCAAACCAGTCTCACCATTCAGTTCCTTTGTGTGTATTTCATATTTACTCTGTGCAAAGTGTGTGGTCACAGAGGTGAGTTCATGAGCGCCTTTGTCCTCGAGGAGCTCTCTGTCTAGTGAAGGTGACAGATGGATAGGGGCTTGCCTGGGATAATAAGATTTGGGGTCCATGTGAGGACTGCAAACTTACTGAGGGTCCTCTTTGTTTCACGGGATCCCTTTAATTTCTGGACAGGCCAGTCTTGCAGAAGTTGCCATTGTCATAGGAAACTGAATTCAGGTCTGAATACAATTTGTATTGATTGTTTGATGATTTGATAAATAACCTTTTCATTTTCCTACAAGCAAAGTGGGGAAGGAGCATCTCCCCATACTTCTTTTTCCCAGGTCTATCATGGAGTTAGGTAGGAAATTGAGAGGCATTGTAATACGACTCGGTGAATAAACAGGACATTTGAGTGACACCGGAGGAGGTGTCCCTCCTCAAACCAGAGGAGGGAGTGAGCAAAAGGCATTCTGCAAAGCAATATTTAGTATTCATGAATTTCTCCAGTGATTGGTTGATGCTCTTAAAAAAACCCAGCACGTGTTACTGAGGCTAGGAAATACATTCAGTTCTTTAAAATAGCATTGCCTGGGAACACACAAGAGATGAAAATGTGCTTTGAAAATAAACATTCTCAGAAGGTGTAAGCATAGAAACCATGTCGTCTCCAGTGTTCTTGAATGTGTAGCCATTGTGGGGATAAGATGAGACCACAAAGCAGTATGGCTGATTTTAAACAAACATCCCAACATTCATACAGGAAAACAAAATGTTTTGTCTACCAGGGTAATCTTTGGAAAAATGGGACATCTACTCTTTGCCTCTCCCATAGGGTGGTGACTGCATTTGGAGAAGAGATGAGCTCTTGGCTCAGGGTGAATGAAACTATTACTTTTAAGTGCATTTTCTGAAGGAAAAGTCTGTAAGTTTTCTAAATTATCAAGGATAATTTTTAAATACGAAGAACCACTAATTTAGAAGCTGACGATTGCCAATGGTGGAATTTTTTTTTTGCCTGTGGATTTGATGTTTGAAAAGATCTGGAAGCCACTTAGGATCTTGTCTGATGACCTGAGTGCCTGGCAGGTATCCCAAACTCCCACATCCCAATGGAATTCTGACCCTCCCAGCCTCACTTGTTCCTCATCTCCATAAAGGGGGAGCCCCATCTTTAGCCCAGTGGTTAAATCTCAAAGTTGAAAACAGGTAAATAGAGTTTTGGGGGGTCTGAGGCTTGTGTAATCTGAGGACACTCCATTTAAAAAAGTATACATATATTTTACTTTTGAGAATGTTAACAGCAAAATGATCACATGCATTTATTGCTAAGACCTCCCCGCCCCCGCCCCCCTCCCTGCCCCAAAGCCTTGGATGTGTCTCTCTGTAAGGAGGGAACTGAGGCTTCATCTCCATGGCTTCATGACAAGTCCACCTCTGCCTGGCCGTGACCCTGGATACTCTCTTTTCTATTCCTAACCCTCAACATCCAATTCTGCCATTCCTATTTCACAAATATCCCTCAAAGGCGTACCCTTCTCTCTGTAGCTACTAGTAAGGTTCTTCTCGTCCAAGCTAGGATCATCTCTTGCCTGGATATCCATCAAAGGCTCCTCGCTGGTTTCCTCACGCACACGGCTGTGCTTTGGTTATTTTTCTACAGAGCAGCCAGAGTGCCTGTTTGAAAATGTGAATCCAAGTTTGTCACTCCTCAGCATAAAACTAGTCATTTCTCTGTGCATTTAAGAGATCTTCTTTCACTGCAGTCTAAGTAGGAGCATCCCCAACACTTACTCTCAGCATTGCTGTGTCAGGTTAATTTTCTTTGTAGCATTTGTCACAATGTATAATTCTATATTTATCTAGTTTTTTGCTTGATTACTTATTTACTGTTTGTCTCTCTACTATGTTGTAAGTGTCAAAATGTCAGGGACCGTATCTGTTTTCTTTGAACACATTCTCAATTGAGCATAGCTCTTCACACATAGTAAGTGTTCAATTAAATATGAGTTGACTAAAGGGACTTAACAAGCTGAGTGTGGCCATTTTGGTCAAAACCAAGGGATGCCTACAAAAAGAGAGATTTTCCTGGGTGAATGGTTGAACTGAATTGAACTGGACAAACTTTCAAGAATGATTTGACAAATGGTCCCACCATTTGGAGGAAGTGTGCAGCCTTCTACATATGACTGAATGGAAGAAGAAATAACCCAACACACATGCTGATGGGTAGACAGGTTTTGGTGTGGGTTAAAAGTCAGTTTCACATCTCCACAATCACACCATTCATCATTTGAAGGGTTTTGGAAAGGGATGTAAAACAAGAAACCTGAGACAGGGCCTGTGTGGTGGAATAGGGGAGGGTTTGTGGGGCATGCTGAATTGCAGTTGCGATAAGAATAATATGTAGTGTTTTTGAATGCTAACGATATGATGGGTCCTGGTAAGAGATGGAGCCAGAATTTGACCTGTAACTTCCTATAAATACTTCACTTCCTATAAAGAAATTTACATCAGCTAAGTTAAAAAAATCTCAAGAAATAAGAAGCATGGTTTATTTCGGCTCCTTTCAATTTTTTGAGAAGTTCAGACAAATCTCTCTCCCCAGGGAGGATAGGAACATGTGGCCAATGAACCTAATTTCTAAAGCCTGCAATTTCCCAGTTATCTTCTTGGCACCTTATTACTAACATAAAAATATCATGCTCACCAAAATACTGCTGCTGTCTTATTTCCAATGCGGTTAACAAGAAAAATTGCTGCTATTTTAAGAATTTTCTTATAGTATTTTCAAGAATTGCTGCCTTCCTCTTCAACATACAATTTTCTCGTTATAAACATTCTTTGATTTTTCTCTTTCTTTCAGACTTTCTTTTTTCTGCTCTTGGAATGACACATCATTGATGGTGATGGTAATGACATAAGCAGATTGTGTCATTGCTTCCAGAAAAAGCACAAAAGGCTAAAACTAAATCAGATATATCCAGGTATACATTAACTTCATAAACTTTGTCAGGGAATAGGGGTCATCTTAACTTAGGATTCGCCATGTGACCACATCTGCATTCATGCCATTGATCCAAGAAGTCCATGGGCTCTGAAGCATTTTGAGTTTCTTCTAAGATTCTTTTTATATAAGTGATAGCCTTGTGATTTGGATACAGCTTGATTTTTCATTTGGCTCTCTGAATTGAAAAACTCAAATGGCAACAAGAAAAAAGACAACAAAACAAAAGATCCCTTTTTATTCTGGAACTCCCATTGTTAGAGTTCCCTTATCAAAAGAGAATGAATTTTTTATTTTTGTTCAACTGTAGTAGGTGTCAAGGAAGCCTCAACCCGATAGTCTGGCTTATAGAAAAGTCATGTCAGTTCAATTAACACCTCAAGAGGTTCTCTCAAGAGTATTGTCTCTGTGTTTGTTTTATTGAGGGTCATGGCTAAAGATTGTGTTTAAGGCCATGGGCTGGTTGTGCTAAGTACATACCATAACTTCTGTAGTAAGACTGGCCATCCAACCTAACTTTGATTGGTACTTCTTAGTCATTTTAAGAATTGCCTTTGCTCCTTTATAATTGGCTGATTATATTAATGTGGGTCTGTTTCTGGGTACTCTATTCTGCTTCATTGATCTATGTGTCTGTTTTTTCACCCATAAGACACTCTCTTGATTACTGTAGCTTTGTAGTAAGTCTTGAAATCAGTTAGTACGATTCTTCCAAATTTGTTTTTCATCTTCAGCATTGAATTGGCTAAACTTTTGTCTTTCCATATAAACCTTAGAATCAGTTTTTTTATTATCTATAAAATAGCTGGCTGGGATTTTTATTGGAATTACATTAAGTCTGTAGATCAGGTTGTGGAGAAGTAACATCTTAACAATATTGAATCTTCTATTAGCATGGCATGTATCTCCATTTGTTTCATTTTTCTTTGACTTTTCACCAGAATTTTGTAATGTTTTACATTTAGATCCTGTTTATATTTGGTTACATGTATCCCTAAGTATTTCATTTATTTTGGGTGCCACTGTAAATGGCATTGTTCTTGTAATTTTAAATTTCAGTTGTTAATCGTTGATATATAAAAAAGAAATTGACCTCTGTGTATTAACCTTGTGACAGGAAGCCTGCTATTTCTGTACTTGCTTATTAGTTCCAGTTTTATTTTTGTGTGTGTGTGTCAATCCTTTCAGATTTTCTACATAGATAAACGTGTAGTTTATGAATAAAGACAATTTTATTTATTTATTTTCAATCTGTATACCTTTTATTTCTTTTCTTGCCTTATTGCACTAGCTAGGACTTGTAGTATGATATTGAATAAAAGTGGCAAGAGAGGCCAAATTTGCTTTGTTCTCAATTTTAGGGGACATGTCCACTTTTTCACCATTAAGTATGATTTTAACATCAGGTGTTTTGTAGCTGTTCTTTAATTTGAATTGAGAAATTGAGACATTTCTTCTCTATCCTTAGTTTGCTGAGAGTTTTTATCATGAGTGGTTTGTTGGATTTTGTCAAGTGCTTTCATGGTATCAATATATATGATTTTGTGAGTTTTCTTCTTTAGCCTATTGATGTGGTGGATTGTACTGATTGATTTTCAAATGTTAACCAGCCTTATATATCTTTAATAAACCTCAGTTGTGGGATTCCTTTTATACGTTGTTGAATATGATTTGCTAATATTTGTTGAGGATTTTGCGTCTATGTACACGAGAGGTATTGGTCTATAGTTTTCCTTTCTTATAATTTATTCATCTAGTTTTTGTATTAGGTAATTCTGTTCTCATAGAATGAGGTAGGAAATGTTCCCTCTGCTTCTGTTTTCTTGGATAGATTGTGAAGACTTGGTGTCATTTCTCCCTTCAGTGTTTTCTAGAATTCACCAGTGAAACCATCTGGGCCTGGTGCTTTCTTTCTTAGAATGTTATTAATTTTTTATTCAATTAATAGATGTAGGGTTATTCAGTTTATTGATTTCTCCTTGTGTTAGTATTGGTAGCTTGTACCTTTTAAGGATTTGGTCCATTTTATCTAAATTAACAAATCTGTGGGCAGTTTACAGTTGTTTACAATAGGAAATCATATTTTTACCACATTTAATTTTAGGTTAATGTTCAAATGTGTTTTCTAGTCTATATGCATACCTTTTGTTGTTGAATTTTTACTTCAACTAGTCATCTTGAAAAAGAATATGACTTGAATAAACACTGTTACAGTAGTAGAAGATGAAGAAACTATTCAGCAAAGATACTCAAAATCCAAAGTGGTATGAGTTTGATAAAGAAAATCTCTATTAATGTAAAACCCTATATTTGGAAATTAGCTTTTGCCCATAATCTTCTCTGACTTTGTTGTTCTCAGTTAAGATGGAGTAATTCCCCTTCATTTAGAACATTTTTGAAAGAAAAGGCCGTAGAAAAAGTGTTCTGTTAATAACCTAGTTGTTTGACAAGCTGTAAGTATAGATTAGATTAGCTACTGTTCTGTATTAATACAGAATACCAATGAAACATGCAAATAAAGCCAAATGTAAAAGCAGTGCCTTTACTTTCAAATCATCTAGCTTTCGTTTTTGACATCTTTGTAGTTGCACTTTGAACTTTTGTCTTTTCCTTCTTGGGTAACCATTTGTGAAGTTCTCATTTTGGCATAAAATAACTTATCTACTCATCAAAAGATAGCTTAGGCCAGAGAGAATTGGACTTGGTGAAATGTAATATAAAGGCATCTGTTCCTCACTTCTGAGTGCACTGTCATCTCCTGTTCATCCATGCCCAACCCCACTCATGGATCTATAAAGAAAGTTTTAATATACACATGAGGAAGTTTACAAATAATATCAATAAGAAATAATAGTACTTGTTGAGTATGTTCAGGTGTTGTGACATGCACTATATGTTGCCTTATTTAATACTTACAACAATGTTGAGGTAGGTTTTATATTATTATCTATTTTATAAATTGAGAGAATGAGGACCAGATAGGGTAATTAAATTAGTCATGGTCACACAGCTAGCCAGTTGTTGAATAGAATGATTATTAGTCTTCATAGTTGTGATAGATTACACAAATGACTGTAAACATTCTCCTTCTGTATCCATGACCCTTGCATTGTGACTTTGAAGCTCCTCCCATCATGGAAGCTCCTCCCTGATTGCTGAATCAGAGTTTGCTCTGGGACTTGCCTTGGCTAATAGAATGTGAGGGATTTGGCTACATGCCAGTTTAAGCTTAGGCCTCAAGAGGAATTAAATACTTCCAACTCAGGCTTTTGGACCCCAGCCTCTGCCATGAGAACAAGCCCAAGTTAGCCTGCTGGAAGATAAATATCCATATGGAGAAGAGTCCAGTGGTTCCAGTTAAGGTCATCCTAGACTAGATATGGGTGAGATAGCCCAGCAAAGCAGTGCCGTCTACCTAAAGTCCAGCTGATCTCAGAAGTATGAGTGAGCATGGCAGACAGAGACCAGACAAACTTCTCAGCTGATCCTTTGACCAATAGTAAATGCTTGTTTTAAGGCACTGAGATTTGGGGTGGTTTGTTATGCAGCAGTAGCTAACTGATACAACAGGTTTCTTAAGATAATGTTATTAATGGGGAATAAAGGTAAAACAGATCTTATTTCTCAAGATATTTTGACAACTTATCAACAGATAGATGGTTCTATAATGACAATATCCCTGATTGTGCTTTAAAATTTTTTTTACCATCCCCAAATCTTGCATTATATGGTCTTTAGGAAATAAATTATGTGAATGCTATTAGAGCCACGCTTTTGGTAAAATAAAGCCCTTAAGTTGCTTGACTTAATTTTAAGAGTTGTTTTCATCTTAATCAGACCCTTAGGTTTTATATACCTTTTTCAGTTTCTACTTGTTAAATTGAAATAAAACTAAAAGCACTCTTTAAATGAACAGTGAATGTACTTTCTAATCTTTGAATTGCATTCTCAAACCATGGAAGTTTTAATTTCCACTATTTCTTCTAAATTCCTTACAACCAATAGGTAGAAAATCCTACAGACACTCAGAGAATGTTTAGTTGCAAGGAACAGAAGCCCAATCAGATAAGTTTATGGAAAAATGAGTTATTTTAAAGACACAGAGGGTACTTACAGAAACCAATTTTAGGGAAGAGCTGGGAAAACAGGCAGTATGTCTGTCTCTCTGTCTTTGCTTTTCTCTCTCACTTGAGATACGTGGGCTCCTACCTTTACCATGATCTGCTTAATTCTTCTGTGTCTGCAAACTCCCCTTAGGCCTTTTAAACAGATCCTGTTGTGGACAGGGTGGTGCATCACCCAGACCCCTGCTTCAGGACTGAGGCATTCTTTCTCCAGCAACTGGGAGTGTCTGTGGTTGATGGGCCTCAGATGAGTTGCTCTCTGTGTTTCCTTTAGCTAGAGAGAGCATCTTTGCCCTGTTTTTTGTTTTTGTTTTTTGTTTGTCCTGTTGTCAAGGAGGTGTAAAGATTTGGCTCCCTTTTCTCAAGGTGGGACACTGAATGGGCATCATAACTTCACAGCTTCCAGCAGTGAGTAAGCCTAGAGCAGAAAAAGGCTCTGCAGAGGTCCAGGCTGCAGTACAATTTTCCTGCTGCTTGGGCTACTTGACCTGACAGCCCATATGGCTTTGGAAGCATCTGTGGTGGGGAAAGATGCAAAGTGGAGTTTATAGCAACCTCCAGTAGGAAAATAATAATGCAGAGCCCTAGGTTTCTGGAGCATAGCCATGTATCTGCAGCAGAGAATTATACACAATTAAAAAAAAAATAGCTCTTGGAATGCACTGCCCCCAGTAGAGATAGAGTCCCTGACCATGGGATATCAAGTGGTCATGTGGCCAAGGCTGCTCATGGTGATCTAGGATCTGTCAGGCCCAGCAGCAATGCATTGTGCAGTGCACGTGGCATATCTGGACTTGGGAAGGAGCAAGGCCAAAGGGCACAAGTAAACTCCATGAGCAGGTGGCCCAGTCCCCCACATCATTCACCAGGGTTGTACCATTGGTTATCCATCAGTTCAGACCTGTGGCCACATGAAGGTTCTCCTATGACTAGCTGATAAAGGACAAAAGGGACCAGATTTGTTGCATGGACGAGTTAGCTCAGCATGTTGGAGTAGGCTGTTGTACACTCAGGGACGACCCAGAAAACAGCAGTGAAATCTTCCCAGTGGCAGAGCTTTGGACAGTGTACCCAGATGTACACTGTGGGGAAAGAGATGGGCCCTAAGGATAGAATATGGACTCTTGGGTGGTGAATAACGGCTTAGATGGTTGGCTGGGAGCCCAGAAGCAGAAAGATTGGAAGAATGGGATCAATATGGTTTGGGGAAAGGGCATGTGGGTGAACCGTTGGAGTGGTGCAAAGTGTGAAGACCCTTGCATTTCATGTTAATGTCCACCAGACAGCAACCACCAGAGAAGAAGCACCAAATCATCACGGAGACAGAATAACTCGGCTGGTTGATGTCAGCCAACATCTGTCATCAACCTCCCGGTGCTGCCACAGTGCATGATGGGATGGTTATGTTGGCAGGGTTGGAAAATATACATGGGCCCAACAGCAAGCTTGGATCATCAAGGCTGATGTAGCAGCCACTGCTGCTGGGTGTCTAATCTGCCAGCAACAAAGTGTGTGCTGAGGGAGCGCCTGATAAAATGCCTTTCCACGACGAGTCTATCCAGCCATTTGGTGGTCAGTTGATTACATCAGTCCCTTTCCTTCATGGAAGGCACAACATTTCATTTTCACTGGTGTCAACACCTAATCCAGGTATGGCCTTTCCTCTCCTGCTCACAGAGCCTCTGCCAGCAGCACGTCCCAAGGTTTTACAGTATCTGAATACTGTATTCAAGTACAGGATCTTGTATAACATGATGGTGGACCACGTTACAGTAAAGGAGGGCATGGCCAGGGTCCCACTGGTCCCACTGCTTTCTGCAGCCCTCAGAGCTGCCTGATAGAGTAAGGAATGGCCTTTTGAAGAAGCAGCTGAGCTTGGAGATAACCTGAGAGGATGGGGTGCTATCATCCGGTCTCGGCACATGCCCTGAGTCAAGTCCGTTACGTGATGTTGTGTTCCCAATAGGTAGGAAACATGGGTTTTAGAACCAAAGGGTAGAAACATGAGTGGCCCCACTTACCACCGTTCCCAATGACCCACCCCATCCCAGCTACTTTGGGTTCTTCCTGAGAGTGAGTGCCTCCTTGAGTTTGGCATCCTGGGCACTTCATTTGCCCCATCCTAGCCCCAGCTCTCCTCCACATATTCACCCCGCTCATATTTTTACTGTCAACTGATTCATACTCTGTTTTCCAGTTCTAAATTCCCAAGATGGTAGGATTAAGGGAGTATAATGTAGCAGCTGTTAGGAATGAGACACCGGGGTTCCAATCTGAGCTTTTCCAGGTACAGATTGTCTGATCTTGGACTTGTTACGTAGCTCTCTAGACCATAGTTAATTTTCTCTAAAATGAAGATAACTGTCATGCTACTCTCACAGGTTTGCTAAGGGAGGTTCAGTGTGGTAGTAAACGTAACGGACTTATCACATTGCCAGGCACAACAAGTACTCAGACATTGTTAGGAATTATTTTTATTGTTATCATTATACCACTACAACAATTAGTTCTATTTCCAGGAGGATTTCATGAGGTTATGTGTACTTGGTACTCAATGGGTGCTTGATAAGTGGTAGTTATTAATTAAACATAGATGCCACTAGAGAGGGTGGCACATTAAACTTATTGGCAATATTGTGTGTTTTACAAAGTTGCTGAGTAAAGGAGCTTCACACACAGATCTGTAGTGTGTCTGCCTCTGTTCCTCTGTCATCGTCATCAAGATAGCTGATATTCTTTGACACGTATAAAGTGTGTCAAGCACTTCTCACGTAATTATCTCATTTAATCCTCATGCTGACTCTGGAGGTAGGTACAATGATTATCCCCATTTTACAGATGAGGAAACTGAGGTCACATCTAAAACCTAAGCAGTCTTCCTCCGGTGCCTGTGCGTGTAACCACTGTGCTATGCTGTCTGTGTTGTCACCGTTGTGAACTCATCACCGTGGATCATTTATTAAGCATTTACCCCAGGCAAAGAGGAGGGGAGGGCCTTTGCGTGGCTAGGGCAATATAGAAAGAAGGATAATTTTAAACTAGGTCCAGAGGATGACTATGATGTATCTATATTCTGAATCTTGACAGGAGGCAATTAACCTAGTATTGTGTACAAGACCTTTGCCAAGTTTACATTCATTATAAACTTTCAATCTCAATGTAAACCCTCCATCATTCCACTTTTTATGCAATTTATTTTACAATTTGGCCAAATGAACCTTTCTGTACTTTTGGTGTGGTTTACTTTGTTCTGAAAGAAGAGTGTGTGATGAGAAAGCCACAAAAGTTATTACCAAAAGTAATAAGAATAAAAGGTAATTATAACTTTATATTAAATCTCTCTGATCCATATTTTATTAGTTGCTAGGTTGCATGAATCAGAGGTGCAGTGATTACCAAGAGTGTTTCTCGTGTTTTGAGGTCCCAGATTTTGACTTTCAATCTGAAAAGCTTTCCAAGCCCGGCAAAATATAAGTGGTCACCCCAGTGAATTGTTTCAGTAGTCAAATGTGGATTGTATAGATTTTGTGTGCCTTAATGAAGTGGCAGAAATGTGCTCTGATAAAATTTCAGAGCGTATTTGGTCTTTGAAGTATAAATTACTGTTATTTTCTGAAATGCTTTAGGAAAAGTCATTGTGGAGACAAAATGGTCTCAAGTAATAATCTAGAATTTTTCACCTAGTGCCACGTTTCTGTAATTTCCTATTTAGATGTGATCTACAAAGCGCTTAAGCTTGGAGGGACCCATAGACTTTATAGATAAATTGAGGCTTAGAAATGTGCAGTCCATTTCTGTAATCGTGTAGTCACAGCATCGCATCGATTGATTGATTCACAAATGTTATTGTCTGCTCTATGCCAGGCGCTTGTACTAGGCTGTAGGGATCAATATGGAATGAAACAGACCCAACATATTTGACTTCATTGAAATTGCTGACAAGTGGGGGAAATTGAAGATAAATAATCATACTAATAACACATGGAATTTCTGTGGGAAATTCCATGATTAAAAAGTACAAGGTTAACATACATATCTACCTAAAGTTGGAGGGTAATGCAAGACATTTTCACTTGAATTTCCCCCAACTGAATTCTAGAGCTGCACTATCCAGTATGGTAGCCACTGGCCACATGTGGCTATTTACATTTAAATTAATTAAAGTGGAATGAAATTTAAAATTCAGTTCCCAGTTGCGTTAGTCACATTTCAGGTACTCAGCAGCCACTGCTGCCTACAGGACAGTGCAGACCTAGAACGTCCCCATCATGGTAGAAAGTTCTCTTGGACAGTGGTGCTTGGAAAATGAATGTGATTTAACCAAGTGATGAGGGAGGTGGCCGTTCTAGGATTAGAGCCTATTTTCTGGGAAGTTCCTGTGGTGGGAATGAGTGTGGTCCACTCGGGGACCTGCGGGAAGGCTGTGTATTTCCGCGCAAGGATGGGGAGGGGGTGGGTGTCAGAACCTGCAAAGCCTTTCAGTGGTGGGGAGTCTGTCTTCTACAAACAATAGGAACCGTTGCATGGTTCTAAGCACGAGAGTATTTGGTTTTTAAGACAATCACTTTGTTATACCTGTAACTTATATAATTTTGTACATCAACTATATCTCAATAAAAAATCACTGTGTTTGTAGTGAGGAGAATGGATTGGAGGCTGCAAGAGTGCAGAGCACATGTGGTACCTGATAGTTGTTAATAAGTATGGGATGGATGTTGACTACATGTCATTTAATGAATAGATGCTCTGATACGAATTATATGGGCTCCAAACCATTCACATCACTGTTTTAATCAGCATTATCCATCAGATTCAATTATGATCAGTATTAATTATAAGTAATATAATCAGCATCATCAGCTGGATTTAACTATCAAATCCCTGAGCTCATCCTTTTCATTCACCACATTGTCCAGCAACGTAGGAGCAACCAACCAATGTTATTATTTTCCTTAGTTTTCCAAAAATTTTAGGAATTATCATATACAGAATCACTTAGCTCCTTACTTCTTATGAGTGGTTGACTAGGATTATCCAAAGCAGGTATTTTGCATATCTCCATTAGTAGTTCACACCATGGAAAACAGGTGCTCTTTTTACTAGTGGAAATAGAATCTTTAATCATATTAGAGAGCCAATTCCAGAAACACTAGAACCAAATCAGAAAACTCATCTTTATACATGCACCCCTATGTTCATAGCAGCACTATTCACAATAACTAAGACATGGAAACAACCTAAATGTCCATCAACAGATGAATGGATAAAGAAGATGTGGTACATGTATACAATGGAATATTACTCAGCCATAAAAAAGAATGAAGTAATTTTTGCAACAACATGGATGCAACTAGAGGTTATTATACTAAGTGAGGTAAGTCAGAAAGAGAAGGACAAATACTGTATGATATCACTTATATGTGGAATCTAAAATATGACACAAATGAACCTGTCTATGAAACAAACAGAATCACAGGCATAGAGAACAGACCGGTGGTTGCCAAGGTGGAGGGGAGTGGGCGAGGGATGGAGTGGGAAGTTGGTGTCAGCAGATGTAAGCTATTAAACGTGGAATGGATAAGCAAGGTCCTACTGTATAGCACAGAGGACTATATTCAATATCCTATGATAAACCATAATGGAAAAGAATATATATAAAAAATGAATGTATATATATATGTATAACTGAATCACTTTCCTGTACAGCAGTAATCAACACTGTAAATCAACTATACGTCAGTAAATAGATAAATAAATAAGAAAACTCATCTTTAAAATTCTGTTCCTCTAGAACCACTCCTGGTATCAAAATCTCTACTAGTAGCCAGGGTTCTCCTGAGAATCAGAAAAAAAGTATCTACCTATCTATCTATCTATCTGTTTATCTCTAGAGAGAGGTTGATTTACTGTAAGAATTGGCTCATGTGGTTATGGAGGCCGAGAAGTCCCGTGATCTGCCGTGTGCAGCTGGAGCCCCAGGAAAGCAGATGGTGTAATTCAGTCTGAGTCCAGAGGCCTGAGAACCAGTGGGGCAGATGGTGCAAGTCCTGGTCTGATTCCAAAGGCCCGACAGTCAGGAGCCCCAATGTCCGAAGCAGTTGAAGATCCACGTTCCAGCTCAAGCAGAGAGAAAATTCATCTTTCCTCAGGCTTTTTGTTCTATTCAGGCTCCCAATAGATTGGCCGATGCCCACTGCATTGGTGAGGGAGATTCTCTTTGCTCAGTCCACCAATTCACATGCTAATCTCTTCCAGAAACGTCCTCACAGACACACCCAGAGTGTTTTATAAGCTATCTGGGCGTCCCTTAGCCCAGTCAAGTTGGTACATAAAATTAACCATCACAATGCTCTAAAGTGAATTATGTGGGCCCTACACCATTCACACACTTTAATCAGCATTATAATTTGATCCTCATTCGAGCATTAATGTTTATTATGTGCCCACCATAATGAGAATACCTCCAGAACATTAATATCATATCTAATCAAGTACCTGGTGGAGGTGAGATTTTACTTCTTTATGAAGTTGGAGAACCAGTTATTAAAAAGGGAGGTGTACTCTTTTTCTAGTGGTGGAGGCCTCACTTCACCTTGGGTCACCCTTTGTATTTTGAGAAACAGTAGAATTGATTCTTTCATTACACGAATGAAAAGCAAGCACTGAGCCATTGTTCTGAGGTGAGGGTTTTATGAAACACATGGATTTCGATTATGTTGGTATCACAGTGTGGAGGTTTACGGGGGAGGTGTTACAGCAATGGGCATAAGACCACAGGGGCATCTTAAGAGGATGCTGGTAAAGAATTTGACCCCTTTCCTTGTGGTTCAACATTATTGAAACATTTCCCATAAAATCGTGTGGTCTTGAGCCTGGGTGTCAGATGAGGAAGAAAAGCCTCATAAACTCATCATTAGGGAGGAGGGAGTTTGAAACAGTGACCTTGACCAAACCAAAGCCTGAGCTATTGGAGAGGAGGGCAGTGTTTGAAGACAGTATGTGGATGATGCTGAAATTCTTTTTCTCCCTGTGTCTTGGAGGAAATAGCTCTTTGTATCCAAACAGAAGGAACGGATGAATAAAAAGTTAAATTTAGGGGCTTAAACCATTTTCGGCAAGGATTACCCATGGCCACACAAAGAACTATAAGAAAGGAACCCCTTCCTTCACACCTGAAAAATCACCATGAGGATCGACCACAGTGACACCAGCAGCAAGGGATGGAGCAGCGTTTCATCACAGAAGTGGTTCTAGTTACAGAGGCCACAGCCTTGGGCTTTCAGCTATTCAGACTGTCCAGCCCTGGAAGATAGTGAGGGCTATTAAGATGGCCCCTTCTAACTGGACAAGTCCTCCTGGGATTCTTGAACATACCATCAAGGAGCTTCCAAGGGAGAGAGAGAAAGACTAGACTTCTTTCTCATCTCAGAATGTGGGAGTTTGAATATTAAATAATATGCAGCCTTGGGACATACAGGTAATGCATATACAATTTACGAAATTATTTGTACACAATTTATCTTATACAGCCCTTACAACAGCTCAGTGAAGTAGGTGGGAGAGATCACGATTCTGTTTTCCATGTGTCAAACGCTGTGCTTCTCCTTGTGGCAGGGAGGGGATACAGACATGAATCAGACGGCCTCAAGCATTCCTGGGCCAGCCAAGAAGCCCAAGGGCAAGTCTAACCCAAGTCAGAACGTGCTGAGTGCAGTGAAGGGTGCATGCAGGTTGCTTTCTGTCTTTGGAGGAGGAGAGATGAGCTCTGGCCGAAGGAATCAGGGAAACCACAGGGAATAAAGTCTAGCCCAATATGGCTCCTCTGAGCCAGCACTCAGGTCCCTAAAGGATGTTCTGGGAAGTAAGTGAATGTTGTGCCCCAGTGTGAATTTTCCACTCCTGGGTTTAGTTCTGATCCTCTTGTCACAAAGCTCTTCTCCACTTGCTGAGGGACTAAATGTGCTGCTCCTTTTCCCATATCGTGCCTGACCTTGTATTGGGGTTGTGCCCTGGGATGCTTCTGCTGTGACCTTGACTGCCTTTGTCAAGGTTGAGTCTACTTCGAGCTGACTTGCCTCACATCTGTCCTGAGGTGGTCCCTGGAACCTTACACTCTCAGTTCTTTTTTTTTAAAAAAAAAATTGTATTGGAGTGTAGTTGATTTACAATGTTGTATTAGTTCCTGTTGTACAGCAAAGTGAATCAGTTATACATATACATACATCCACTCTTTTTAAGATTCTATTCCCATATAGGTCCTTACAGAGTATTGAGTGGAGTTCCCTGTGCTGTACAGTAGGTTCTTATTAGTTATCTATTTTATAGATAGTAGTGCGTATATGTTAATCCCAATCTCACAATTTATCCCTGCCCCCGCCTTTCCCCCTTGGTAACCATAAGATTGTTTTCTACATCTGTGACTCTATTTCTGTTTTGTAAATAGGTTCATTTGTACCGTTTTTTTAGATTCCACATATAAGCAATATCATATGACATTTGTCTTTCTCTGTCTGACTTCACTCTCAGTTCTTAAGTCCATCTCCAAAGATAACTTTTCCTCCTTGTTTATTCCCTGCCCCTCCTCTCCCCTGCCCCCATCTTGAGGGCAGAGGTCTGGATAATATTAAGTTGGGACCTAATGGACACTTGTATTTTGGAGAAGCAGAGATCTGGCTCAGGCCACTTTTTGTCATGCAGATTTATACCTGGACACTGAACAGCAGCGGGCTGAAGCACCACGGAGTTATCCCTTAAGGGGTTTGCAGCTAGAGCGTCAATTTCCAGACTCTATTAGTTAATTCACTCATTCATTCAACACAAAATTATTGAATTCCTCCTGAGCGCTAAGCAATGTGCAGGGTATAGGAATTATCATTCTGAACAAGACAGATCTGATCATAGGTCTTAGGGAGTTTATAAACTATCAGAAAGTAAAACGATTAGTGGTAATTGTGACAATCAACAAGAAAACCAAACCTAGCATGTCTGGGAGGTGAGGGCATTCTGGGACCAGACAAGGGGAGGGGCCCCATAGGAAGTGGCATTTAAGCAATCTTGAGGAAATGTAGCAGTGACCCCAGTGTAGGGGTCGAGGTGGGCAGAGGGATCTGTGTGCACATAGGCCCGAGATGGGAAGGGTCATGGTTGGATGTGAAGGGTTACACTCAGCTTCTGTGGCTGGACTTGGAAAGTAGAGAGTCTGGCGGGGCGGTGAGTGGACATCACAGCAAAGGTGAGGACATTGGGTTTTATCTTACAGGTAATGGGAAGCAAATGAAACATTTTCATCAGGGGAATGATATGGTCAAACTTCAGTTTTTAAAATCTCTCTGGTATCATTTGGGGGGAATGGAAGAGGAGGAACACCCTGGATTCAGGGTCACCAGTCAGAAAGCCTTTCAATACCGAGGTGGGAGATGCTGGTAGCTTAACCAGAGTGATGGCGGTGAAGATGGAGCAAAGGTGGAGGCCTGTTTTCTAGAAGAAATTCTAGGGGACCCTTAGAAGGGTCCCACTCCCACTTCTAGAAAAGGTGAATATTCCATTTCTGCCCACTTTTCATCATAGAATTAGATACTCTGTTGTGGAACTGTAATACGGATGCCTTGTCTAGTTCCGACAAAGGTACAGTTTCAGAACTTTCTGACGAAAAGAGAAAAAAGAAAAGGGGACTTCAAGCGCTTGAGAGGGAGTGGTGTTCAAGGTAGGGAAGCGAGTATTGAAAACCCAGGAAGGGGACTGGGGGGGGGTTCCTTCCTGAAAGAGCAAAGAAAGCTTTATGGCACCTTTCTCCTCCGTGTTTCATCTATCAAACAGGAACCCCTTCCCCTGGACCAAAGCAGCTGACTTCTGTAGATCCTCTTATGAAGATATTTTCAACCATTTCCCTTTGGAAAAGGCTATTTCATGTAAATCTGCAGTCCAGAGGATGAGCGTATGCAGGTTTCTTCCAGGACGTGTGGTGTGTGTGTGTGTGTGTGTGCGCGCACATGCGTGCACACAAATGCACACCTGCACACATGCTTGCACACGTGCTCACACAGTACAGATTCAACAGTTTGTGTAGAACTTGAGAATAACTCCTGTGGGTTTTTTTTTTCTGTTTGATGTGAGAGTGTTTCCATAGCAATGTGAATAATGAGAACTTGAGTTTTTGAGAGGCTATTTGATGGGGCTTCGGCAAGCCATGTAAGATCACTAATTGCACACGAGTCTGTCTTCTTTGGCATCTGCTTGTTGTAAAGGAAGCTCTTGGGAGGCTGGGTTGACATCTTTGTGTCTCATGTGCATCTGGAAGCAGCATTCTTCCTTCCCTTCACTATCTGTGGCTCACCTTCCTCTCTCTGCTGCCCGTGCTGGCCACAGAACAACTGGAGGTTTGGGAAGCAAGAATTTTCTCCTTTGGTCAAAGATTTGGGAAATAAGTTGTTCTTTCAGGGCTTGTTATTGATTCCATCTCATCATTTTAATTGTCTTTGTTAAGGATGGTTTTTTCCCAGCTCATTTGGGCTAAAGTCCTCACTTGGTTGTCCTCAAAAGGTCTTGGACCCACACAGCTCTTTCTTGTCACTGCACCGAGTCAGATTGGTTTCTCTGTTAATAGTTTTCTTGTAAACTTAAGTGAAGCATCTTCCTGCATAGAGCTGAGAATAGTAAAACGTTAGCAGGGAAATGTTCATTTCATGTTGATTACCAAAGAGTGTAGAAAATTCATTTGCCCCCATATCCTTTTACTGTTTTCTATTGAAAGCAAAAGACAACTGTGTTACTTTAGAGGTTTTGGTTGGAAGAGGCAGAAGTTCGCCCTCATCTACTTTCAATATAAGAAGGATGTATTGGCTCTGTCGAGTGAGTGGCATCTGTGGCCTGTCACCAGGAGCAGAAGTCTGAGCACTTCCGCCCGCTGCATCTTGGTACTGGCTGGAGCAACAGTTTCTTCATGAGAGAGAGACAGAGAAAGATCAGCTTCTGTAATAGCCATCGGGTCCCCCACGGCAGTGGATGCAGGGTCATTGGCTTATACGTACCCTTGTTGTCCTGCAGCAGAAGGACGCTGTCCCCTCCCTGCAGGGAATAGAGGTAGCAGTGGGGTTGGTCCTGTGCCGTATGCCACACCCTTAAAGCAGAACAAAAGAGCACATGAGCCTGAAACAGGAAACGATATTCCCACCCAAGACGATAAGCCCAGCACAGGCTGGGAGGACTCCTTATCTCTTGGGAAGGAAGTATTCCAGGCCCATCCTCATGTGGCCGAGAGAGGGTTCAAAGGCTGTGCACAAGAGATTGCCTTTCCCAGTGGACTCCACTTGGGCCAAGTCCTGATATGGGCGAGGGGGAGGCTTAAGTATGAGTGGGCAGACATTTCATCTGCAGAAAATTTTCATCTCCATCTCTGCTTCTTGCCTAAGCTTCCTTATTTTGGCATCATTCTCTAACACTGCTGTTAAAGAAAACAGCCATCGGCTGGCCTTGATTCCTGCCCACCCAGGTTCCTGACTCAGAAGGCAAGGGCAGGGTCCTTTCTCTTCCGCTTCCAGATATAAAATCCTCACGGAACAACTCTGATTGGTTCTGCTTGGGTGACATGCTTATCTCTGGATCAACCAGCATGGCCAAGAGCATGGGGCATTTTGATTCGCTGGGCCAGGGTCCCAGGCCCACTCCTGGAGAAGGAGAAGGGTATTATGATCAGCATTGGCCCTGTCGGTCGTGACACTGAAGTGGAGGAGTAGCAGCTTTCCAGTGGAGAGGCACGTGCCTGCATGTCAAAACAAGATGCCCACCATGCTAGGCAACCTCACTTTAATCCGAGTGAGGATTAATTCTGCCACCTTCAAAATCAAAAGATACCCATACCAGGCTGAACATTAAACCACCGAGGAAGCCTTAAAATACAGATTCCCAGGACCCCATCCTTACAGTATTTAATTCAATGGGTCTGGGCTTGCCCTCTGTATTGATAACATTTTTAATGCTTTCTTGGTTATCCTGATAAAGATCCTGCTTTGGCAAACACTGGTGAGTACAATTGTAGTAAGATGACAAAGTGTAGACGCTTCAGTGAAAGGTTAAATTGAACCGAGTGTACTTGCAGAGGGCCGTGTTTGATTGCACTTAAATTCTCTAAATATCACAGTCTATATTGGTAGATATCATCTGATTCTTTCTACGCTGATGGGGAGGCAGGAGGGGAATCAGGCTTGAGGATGAAGACCAGAACCCTGGCTGAAGGAGGGTACTGTGAAGAAGAGCCCAGAAGTGCAAGGCGCTGGGAGTTAGTGAACATGGGCAATACATTTTGGCCACCAGCACCTAAACCCCTTTCAGTGTCTGGGGAATTTTACATCCTTTTGAGTCTTGGTGAGAGGATTACCTTGCGCTTTAGTAGCTGAAAATGCCAGGAGCATATTGTCCAGCCTTCTTTGCAGCTTAGATGTAGGTCCTACCAATGAGCTATGCCATCCTGAGACTTTGTCTTGTGAGGTTGTGACAATAAACAGCAAGGCCTGTGGTCAAGGTGAGAGCAAGGCATCCTAGTTGGAGTAGGAACATCAGGAGATGATTGGATGCTTCTCCGAGACAGAGGCAATATCTGAGGCTGGAGATGTTGCATGATTCAAACATTTTGATTGGCTGGGTGGGTTTGATCAGGGCCGTATGGGCAGCTGTGGTAGTTTGGAATTAGTGTGTGTTATTTCCCATTCAGACCACCCTAGTCCCCAACAATTTTCTGTCTAAATCTATGAGTTAGCTGATTTCCTGTAAAATGTAGAGTTCAAATGGGAAATAAAAACGTTATGGGACTTCCCTGGTGGTCCAGTGGTTAGGACTCCACACTTTCACTGCCAAGGGCGTGGGTTCAGTCCCTGGTCGGGGAACTAAGATCCTGCAAGCCATGTGGCGTGGCCAAAAATAATAATTAAGAAAAAAAAAGCACCACACTTCAAAAAAAAAAAAAGCACACACAAAACGTTACTATAAAGAAGCCTCTCTGTCACAGGTATCCTGAAATGCTTCTTAAAAGTAAAAACAGAACAAAACCAGACATAATACAAAAACAAAAAAACACCACACACACACACACAAACAACAAAAATTAAAAAGTAAAGAGGATGCAGGCTGGCAGTTCTGGAGCTATTTGTAGCTTACAGTCATGTTTGGGTAGCCCCCAAACATTTTTGAACTAGTTGCTAGTATCTAAAAGTGGGAGTTTCACCAGAAAATCTGAATTTATCTTTCTACTGAAAAATGAAATATCTGGCATTGTACCAGGTTTACTAGCAGCTGCCTGCTGGAGATGAGGTGTAGATGATCTACCTTTTCAGAGTTACCTCCTGCTGATGTCACCCATTTATGGTCCCTGATTAGCCCCGGTGTCCATCTGGACTCACAGTTGCAAGCAACCAAAGCTGACTGGCTGATTTCAGTAGAAAAGGAATTTATTAAAGTGCATTCAGTGATTCACAGAATATCTTAGAGAACTGGAGAACTGGATTGGATCTGATGCAGCCAGGAGTGACACCCTGGCTCATAACTTCTGCTACTGAACTGAGGCCACTGAGACAGGACAGCCATGGCCCCTGAGCACAGACCCTGAGGCACGCTGCACCCGTATCCCCTGCTCTAGGTACGTGATGCTGGCTCTGTTCCAGAACTGCGGCACCAGCAGCCACTTTCCCTAGAAGGGGTTCTGCCAGCTCCCTGCTCCCTCTCACAGACTTCAGATTCAGCGTCTGGGGTGGGTGTGTCTGATTTGCAGAGTTTGGGTCACATGCTTGCACCCTAGCTGCAAGGGAAGCTGAACATGAGTATTTGGTGCTTTCAGCTTCTGTGGTGGGAGACGGACTCTGCTTCATAAGGAGGAAGGGTCCCCAGACAGAGGAAGAGGTTTCTGATGTTGAGTAACCAAAGAGAACAGCAAGTGTCGCCCCCCAGCCCCCCAAAAGCACTTGAGTTTGCTACCATCACCTAGTCCACTCTAAGCCCTAATTATATATTGGTTGAAGGGAGTATAAGACTAAGAACTTGAGACAAAAAATGTAGGAAGAGGGTTAGAAAAGAAGAAAAGCAGAGGATGCATGGAAAAGCGAGAGGGAGAGAGAATGAGATACAGCCACAAGGGGAAAATTCAGAGTGACTCATGCCTTACAAAGCTGCACTCTAAAGTGCAGCCCATCTATTTCCTCATTCACTTTGCTGTTCTTATCTCTTTTGCTTTATAAAGACTCTCCAAAGCTCATTCGAAGCCCTGTGAAATTCATTTTTTATGTGTGGTCAGGAAATATTGGACCCAGCCCAGAAGTTGTTCAGCTCAGTCAGTCGCCAAAACACCAGCTGCCTAATTGATGAGTTGGTCTATCCAAGAGGTAGTTATTTAGCCAACAGACAGATGGCCAAGAAAGTCAAGTTAGTCGGTGTATTGTTTGTCATTCGGGATGCTCACAGCCAGCCGAAATAGCCAGAAGCCAACGGATTCAGAAGCCGTAGCCTCTCACTTTGGATTTGTTCCTAGAATCCTGCAGGTACCCAATTAGCAGGCAAAGGGCAGATTTTGCTTCACTGAGCCCACAACCTAGCAAAGAAGAGGCATCATCGTAACCCCAGTGGTGGATATGAAAGTGGCCGAGCTGGTAGCATGGCCAAAAGTGAAGATACAACCCAGCATGAGGAACAGAAAACAAGGCACAGCTGTTGGGTGTCCGGGGAACAGAAGAGCTACTTAACAACACTTTCCCCAGAAACATATCAAATTCCCAGGTACAGAAGGATGGCTTATTACACAGCACGAAGAGTGCACGAGCTTCTTAGAGAAAACATGAGTTAATTTTTGAAACTGTCTAGTGTTGTAGTTGGAAGTACACTCAGAGAAGGTAGCCAGAGTTAGAATCTATGCCACACCGCTTTATTCATTAACTTCAGCAAACATCTAACACTCCTGGACTGTGTGCCGGGAACTGTTGTGGGGAATCAGTTATGATGCGCAAATAGCAGCCCACTTCTGCCCTCATGGAACTTACAGCACAGTAGGGAAGACAGTTTGAGTCACATGACAAGACAATGAATGTAAAATTGCAACTCTGGTGAGCGCTGTAAGTGAAAAGCACATAAAGCTATGAGAAGGTCATAAGATGATCTAACCACTTATCTAATTGCATATATATAAACCATATATATTATTTAGTTTATTATATATTTTAATATATATACACATATGTATATATGTGTGTATATATATACCACATATATTACTCCACCTTGAGTTTGTGGTCAATAGCTTTTATAAAAAATTCTGTGATTTGAAATCTGTCTTCTTATGCCATAAGTTTCACTCCTGCTTGCTCTCTACTGATATTAATAATTCTAGGAATACTGTCAGTTTCTCTTCTGAATTTGGTTCAACTGACAAAAAATAGTTCTGAGCGTACCAGAAGCCGTTCACGTTTTTGTTTCAACCTTCTTGTGTGGTCTTAGGGGGGAAAGACCTTTGGACGAGAAGACAGGTGTCCTGCAATCAAATCCATCCCTTTGGCAGCAGCTTCTCAGGCCCTCTCTTTCCTCATCTGTGAAATGGGGGTAATAAGATCCATCTCTCAGAGGAGCGGTGGCAATTAAATGGGAGAAGTTACCAGCAATTGAGGTTTTTCCCTAAACAAAGGAAAAAACCAATGGAGTTGCATTGTATTCCAGGGTTAGATTCTAAAGTTAGTGCACAAGGGAAACATTGCTTAGGGTCAAACATACCCTTGAAAATCCTCTTGGAATTCTCACCGTGGTGGCTGACACAGCAGCTGTCAGGGAGCCACCATAGGTAGCTTCTCCTTTAGAGTCAAAACAGATTGCCTGTTCTTCAGCTGAGAGCCAGATGAAGTGGTTGGCTTGCTTTTAGTGGCCATGTTGTAGGAAAATACTTCTCTTTAAACACTAGACTCGCACTCAGCCATGCAATATGCTCATCTGAGAGAGACAGTGGGAGCCGAGACTCTCAGCTGCCTCAGCTGATTCACGCCTCCCATCCCACACTCACTCCGGGCAGGTGCCGTGGAGGGTGATGGAGAGAAGGGTTACCTTGTGGATTAAAGCTGTTTCTCTCTCTCTCCCGCAAATGCACGGTTAAACTCAGGGAAATTAAAAGTGTCTGGGACCCGCCAACTGCCACATAAATAGTTGGACTACCGGCTCCTCAAGAGACCTCTGTCTGGCTCAGGTGTCTTCCCCCCATCCCCACAGGGCTTTCTGGTTGCTCTGTTGCTGTAGTGACTGTTTCTGGCCACCCGTTCTTCACTTTCTGTTACTCTTCAGTTGGGAGAATTGATTTCTGCTAACTGTGTCTTTCAGATCCTTAGTGATGAGATCCAGTGATTAAGGGAATGGGGAAGAAAGAAATAAAATGAAAACCAGCCTCTTTGTCCATTCTCGCAGGAAGCTCACAAACCTGCCTGGTGCCCTAGCTTCACGTAAGAGCCTTTAACCAGGCAGAATTATCGCAGATTAACTCACTTCAGCCTCATCACTCTAGAACTCAGGCACTCACCTGATGGCGATGGCTTGCCCGCAGACTTGGCCTTGGTTATTGTCTCTGCACTGGGTTTCTGGACCTTCGGTCTCTCCCACACTGGGGGAAGCTGCTTTCTCCCCCATTATGACGTCTGTGAGGTTAAGTGGTGGCTGGTGCTCGCAAACAATTGATGGGCGTTGGTCCAGGGTGCTGTGGTGCCCTCTCGCCTTTAGTCATGGATAGATTCCCAAAATTAATGATGAGAGTCGCTACCTTTAATTAATCGCCTCCTGGGTGCCTGATACTGTGCTAAGCGCCCTGTTTACGTTTCCCTGTTCAATGCCCACCAAGACTCTGGGCTGAGTATTATTTTTATGATTGCAATTTTCCCGCTGAAGGAAGGTCTGTAACTTCTCCCGTGGTCGTAAAGCTAGTAGGAGGTGAAGCTGATTCCAAATGCCCTATTTTCAGCCAAAGGGATAATGAACCTGACCGCAGATGGACCCTTGGGGGATGCACCCCACCAGTGGCATCTACAAAGTCAAAGCGCCGTCTGCTTCAGATTCACCCAGGTGCTAGCTAAGAAACAGATTCCCAGTTCGTGGGCAGAGCCGTCCTCTCAGATGAGGGCCAGAGAATCTGCATTGATAAGCCTCCCAGCAGATTTTTTAAAAAAATTATTTTATTTAATTATTTTATTTTTGGCTGTGTTGGGTCTTCGTTGCTGCGCGCGGGCTTTCTCTAGTTGGCGGCGAGCCGGGGCTACTCTTCATTGCAGTGCGCGGGCCTCTCATTGCGGTGGCTTCTCGTGTTGCGGAGCACGGGCTCTAGGCATACGGGCTTCAGTAGTTGTGGTGGCTCACAGGTTAGTTGCTCCGAGGCATGTGGGATCTTCCCGGACCAGGGCTCGAACCCGTGTCCCCTGCATCGGCAGGTGGATTCTCAACCACTGTGCCACCAGGGAAGCCCTCCCAGCAGATTCTTAAGAGTAGAAGCTATTGGTTTGGACTCTACATTCAGATCCTCCTTATGTGTGCAACTGAAACTAACATGGCCAGGCACATACCATGCTGAGTTGAATCTAAAATGTAATCAGCTATTTTGATATGACTCATGAGCTTAACCAGTTGCAATGTAATTTTTTTTCTTAAATGTAGACTGGGAGGCTTTATGTGTCTGGGCATCTTCCTAGACGTTGAGTGAGTGATTTTTTAGAGTTGGATCAATATAACAAAAGAAAGGAAATTGCTCTTCAACCAGTGCTGCTTATGAGAAGGAATGTTAGTTCCTTTTCTCTCCAAACTTTAAATTATGAAAAAAAGTCAATGTAGTAGATTTCTATTGGATGGTCTTCCCAGCACCCTCTTCCTTTAAAAAACTGTATTAAATGTGAATCACAAGGTAATACATGATTACTGTGGCCATCCAAATCATAAACAGCTGAAGTAAAATTAACAGTTTCTTTTCCTTTTAGTCTGTGTCTCTACTCTTAACAATTTGCTGTCTAGCTTTTCATAGTTTTCCTTTGCTTTTTCAAACATATCCATATCTCTATACAGTTACAGTCTGTTAACACGGAATCACACATTACAGATGAATCTGTATCTTGTTCCTTTTCACTTCACCACACGTTACTTGTAGCATTTTTTAGGAGTTGTACTCTCCTCTGGACCCTGCTCCAATTTTCCACATACCCGGTTGTGGGAATCACTGTGGGTGCACTGCAAGGGGCGGACATGTGATCCCAGATGGGGCAGTGAGTCTCTTCCCTGGGATTTGGGGGCATCCTCTGGGTGGATGGATCTGTTATGTGTAAAATTTGGGAGTGTCAGTTGCCACCGTCTATCACGTAGGCTTCAGAGAAGGCTAGATTGCAGTGAGCAAAAGAATAATGCAGATATGCCAAAGAGAGAGAAAGATAGAGAGATGGAGATAGATAGATAGAGGAAAGGCAACATTTTGAGTTATCCACAAGGCTTCTTTACATTCCCAAGGGTCAGTTTTGCCCTTGGACTCTGTGAGATATGGTCCTTCCAGTAAATCCCCATTGCCTCATTGGCCTCCCTTTCTTGGACCTAAGCATGGATGAAACATTTCACGCCCCCTATCAAAAATAACAAACAACTTAATCAAAAGATGGGCAGAAGACCTAAATAGATATTTCTACAAAGAAGGCAAGCAGGTGGGCAATAGGCACATGAATAGATGCTCAACATCGCTAATTATTAGAGAAAAGCAAATCAAAACTCCAATGAGGTTTGGAGTCAGAAAGTCACACCAGTCAGAAAGGCCATCGTCAAAAAGTCTACAAATAATAAATGCTGGCGAGGATATGGAGAAAAGGGAACCCTCCTACACTGTTGATGGGAATGTAAATTGGTGCATGCACTATGGAAAGCAGTATGGAGGTGCCTTAAAAAACTAGAAATAAAGTTAACCATACAATCCAGCAATCTCACTTCTGGACATATATCTGGAAAAGATGAAAACTCTAATTCGAAAAGATACATGCACCCCAAAGTTCATAGCGCTACTGTTCACAATAGCCAAGACATGGAAGCAGCCTAAATGTCCGTGAATGGATGGATGAATGGGTAGAGACGAGGTATGTAAATACAGTGGAATGTTACTGACCACAGGAGCATTGCTTTCCTATGCAAGACCAGTTCAGATTTTAATTTACTTCTACTAACTTACTTTATGTTGAGCACAAGCACAGAGAAATGAAATTGCTAAAGGTCTAGCAACAAAACTCCTGGCATCAAATGCAATCTGGGAATCTCAGGAAAGTGAAACATTTGGGTCACAATCACAACTAGGTTTTAAAAATAGTACATCTTCAAAAAGAAAGAAAGAAAGAGAGAGAAAGAAAGGAAGAAGGAAAGAAAGAAAGAGAGACAGAGAGAGAGAGGGAGGGAGGAGGAAGGAAGGAAGGGAGGGAGGGAGAGAGATCTGTGTTGTGGCTGGTATGAAACTTGGACTTGATCCTGTTTCTTTCCTCCTGGGGATGCTGGGCTGGAGTAGGGCTGGGGAGCAGGTGATGCTTCCGTTCCCAAAATGTTAGGAAAACATTTCCCACAGGCAGGGCACTGGATTGGTTTATGTCTTTTGGCAGGAGATGCATGGGCTTATGTGGTATGATTTCTGGGACATTGTTCTAACGAGGATTCTGGATGGCAAGGAACAGTAGTAGGTTCCTAAAACTAGCTCAAGTGAAATCAGTTTTATTACAAGGATGCAGGAGGCTCTCAAGAAACTCAGGGTTGCTGGATGTCTTGTGAGTAGGAGTTAACAAGCTGGAGATTTACTATTCACTCCCTCACCCCTTCCATTTCTCAGAAGTGCAGAGAATCGGCCCCAGCCTACAAGTGTGGTCAGTCCTCCTAGTTCTTCCGGCATGCTCCTCTGCTTAAACTTGCACATGGCCCTTAGACGGCCAGTTCAGGAGACTATAGACCTCTCCTCTGCAGGACCCAGTGCTTACTGGAAGCCATATCAGTGTCCCATTCAGATCCTAGAGGGACAAAATCTAGCAGCCCCACCTTATCTGGCTGAGTCAGGACATATAAGTCACGGATCTTTGGCATCAAATGGATTGACAGCCTTAGAATAAGGGGCTGTCCTTGTTCAATCACCCATGGTGGGAAAGGGAGACAGGACCCTGTGCTTTACCATATCAGATAAGTTCTCTCGGTAGGAGTCAAAAGAAAAAGTGGTGTTCCACATCTTTAGAACACCCTGAATAGGGGAACATCTTTTAGTAAGAAGCCAAGACTTCCATCTCCAGTTACCCAGGAGGCCTGAATGTAAACTGTACCGAGAGAGATTTATTTAAACCAGTTTATACTATAAGGTGAATGACTGATACTGACATTCTATCTGGAGAGCCAGCCATTTCAAAATCAATTATTGAGTCCCTGATATGGTCACTCTGCTGGATTAGGGGGCTAGGAAATGAGTACTTTTGGAGAGGAAAAGAGGAGGGAGGGAAGAAGTTTCTTTAAATCTGAGTTCTTGCAGGAAGAAAAATGCCTAGAGAAGAAAAGGACACAGAGAGAATATATTGGGGTTGGTAGGGAAGACAACTTATTGACAATTTAACAATTCTGTAGTCAACAGAGCTTTTTTCTCAAACTCCTTCCAGCCTGAAATTGAACAGCCCAGGTCTTAGTTACTAAACAGCTGTTTTGGACAAGGAAGGCAAATTACTTACGCAAACCGGGAACCAAACTAGACCCAGCCCCTGTCCTCCAAGGGCAGCATCAAACGAGAAGAAATCTCAGCTGCTGTCCAGGCAGACTGTGGTAGAAGCCGGGAGAGCGTTACAAAGTGCAGCAAGGGTTCAGATGAAAAGCTACCCTAGGCTTGGGGTGGGGGAAATGGTGGCCGTTTTCAGAAGGCACCAGTTCACTCTTTTTGGTTGTAGCTTAGATTAGTGACATTCAACATTGTTACAAATAGCACAGCAGGAGCACCTGCAAATCAGAACTGATACTGGCCCCATTGGAGGAGAATCTGGAGGCCCCTTTGGCTCCAGGCACCAACTCTTTAGTTGCAAGATTATAGGGAGCTAAGGGCTAGGGAAATACCAACCAGTAGGAGTATTTACTATTTTAACAATTGGAGCTGCAGTGCAATGCTTATGGCTCAACACCTAGCCCTTTGGAAGGGCCTTATGAGGGGACAAGCCTGGAGATGCTGGTCTGGCTTCTGTTGTGGAGGGACTTGAATCCATGCTAAGGAGGCTGTTCTTCTTTCAGGAAGGACTAGAAAGCCATCTATTGGGAGACAATGCTCAGTGAACACCCCTTCAGTGAATAATTAGTCAGTACATTTCTAGGAGCTCCGAATGGCTGATGGGGATGCTGTTTTGATTAAAGATGTGGGGCCTGTCCTCTGGCAGCTGGGACACTAAAAGGAATTTGGGAAGGGAGTGACATGACTCCAAAGCATCATAGAACCAGTGGGCTAATGGGACCTTAATTAGTGGAGTCCCTCCCTCTCAGAAAGGGTAAGTGACTTGGCCAAGTTCATGCAGCCCATCAGAGAGACAAGCCTTTCCCTCCCATTGATGGCTGCGGAAGAGGAAGATAAACCTTGCCAATCAGAGGCCAAGGTGGCAATGGGGTGGCACGGGGGGAGGGGAGGGCGGGGTACATCAAGAGGGAGAAAGGTGCGGTATTCTCAGGAGGGGGTTGGCATTTTTTAGGGGGAAGGTTCCGGAGGGCTGATTCTTGCTGCGTTAACTTCCTCTCTCTTTTTCTGGCTTTGCCTGGGTGGATTGGCGGTGTGGGTGGGAAGGCGCACCCTGAAGCTTTTGAGGCTCCTCTTCCCGGAGCGGAGCGGAAGGCCTGAGGCACCTTCTCCCAGCGGCCCCCAGCGGCTTTGGTCCGTCCCAAGGCTTCCCGGAGCTCGCCAGGCCCCAGGGCTTGGGGAGGCAGTCTCTGGGCAAGGCGCGGTCGGGACGGCGGCGTGGGTCCCCAGGTGCCAAGCAGCGCACCGCGCGAGGCCGCTGCCGCCCATCCAGCTTCGCAGCCGGGGCTGGCAGCGCCGCGCTCCGCTCGGAGGGCGCTCGGCGGCGGAGTCCGGTGCTCGGGAGGGGCGAGGGGAGCCTCAGCCCCCTCCGCCTGCCCAGACCGAGGAGGGAGCGAGCAGGCGCGGAGCTGGCCCAGGCGCAGGGCGGTGGGCGCCTCTCCCTGCGTACAGTATCCCTGCTGCGCGCTCCCCGGGGCTGGGTGGCCTCAGACCTTGGCAGCCAGCAGTGCTGTGCGCCCCGCTTGCCCCGGGGTGCGTTAAGCGCCAGGCAGGAGCTGCTCAGCGGGGGTCACCGGACTCCTTCTTCTCCTTTCCCTGGAGCCGGCGGGTTGAGCTAGAAGCCAACCCCAGCCGGACGTGCGCTCCTATAAATAGCGCGCGTGTGCCCGCCTCGCGCTCTCCCGGCTGCGCGAGGACAGAGAAAGTTGTGCGCAGGGACTCCGGGCGTGCGGCCGAGGCAGGAGAGGACCCCACCGGCCGAGCCGCCCCGCATCTGAGAACTGATCCCGGGAATTCGTGCTTTCCGTGCTGGGGATCCGGCTAGCCAATGCGTAGCTGCCGACTTCCGAGAGACGCCAAGCTTTGGGGAATTTCTGGCTAAGCGAAATTGAGAGTCGCTAGAGACCTGGCCATGAACACAGCCTCGCGTTCTTCCCAGTCCGGGAAACACCTTCTGCTTCTGTAATTCGTCCCTGCCGCGAGCCAGACACGTACTGGACCGACACGGGTACCACTCGGCATCCACCGTCCCCGTGGCTTCTCTGAGTCTCCTTCGTTTTTCCTGCTTCGTGGTTCACCCGGGGGTGACTGGGTTTGGGGAATTTATCATTTTCCTCTTTGAGGTGTGAATGTGAGGGTTTGGTGACTTTCAGATGTCTAGGAACAAGGGTGGGTGCAGGGGCCCCAGGCAGGGCTGATTCTTGGGCGGAGGAGGGTGGGGTATAGGGGATTCTGCATGAGCTCCTTAAAGGACAAAGGTAGCAGAACCAGCGAGAGAGCGCGAGGGGAGACTTTGACTTCAAACCACAGGATTGGAAGTGTGCGCGCCGCCGCCGTCGTTCCCGCAGCGCTGTCGATCTAGCCACGGGCATCTTCCCGAGCTCCGGGGTCCCGGGGTAGGAGGCGACGCAGGTGAGCAGAAGCGCCAGCCGGCTGCCCACGAGGCTCACCATGGGCGCTGGGGGCCGGGCGCTGTCCGTGGTGCCGGCTGTGCTGCTGGCCCTCACTCTGCCCGGGCTGCCCGTCTGGGCGCAGAACGACACGGAGCCCATCGTGCTGGAAGGCAAGTGCCTCGTGGTGTGCGACTCGAACCCGGCCACGGACTCCAAGGGCTCCTCTTCCTCCCCTCTGGGGATCTCGGTCCGGGCGGCTAACTCCAAGGTCGCCTTCTCGGCGGTGCGGAGCACCAACCACGAGCCGTCAGAGATGAGCAACAAGACGCGCATCATTTACTTCGATCAGGTCAGACACCGAGGGATGCGGGGTGTCAGGAGTCGGGTGGCGGGAGGAGCGATGTCCAGGCAGCTCAGACCTGGGTTGAGCTGCTCTGATTGCGATTTGGGCGATCGTTTCGGCACTCGCCTCCGCAAAGGTTTTGGTCTGAAACTTCTGATATCTCTCCCGCCACCACCCCGCCCCCCATTCCCTCTTGGCCTCCGGAAGAGCTGCTGGGGTGGTGGGAAAGAGGCCGGGGGTGTAGAGCCAGGCGTCGAGAGCTCAGCACAAGTTTAACAGCAACAGGTCCATAGGACCTGGCAGGATCCTGGTCCCTGGACCTCGAAATCTCTTGGCCAGGGCTTGGCCCCCTGGCTCAGACTCCTCTGCGGGTGCTGCCGAGGCCATTCTCGGGCACAGTACTCTCTCTGATGCTGTATAAATGATTTGTTTCTCCCAGGTGGAGAAGCGTCTCCCCAAAGAGAGCTCTGGGGGCTCCCCAAAGAGATCTCTGCAGAGATCTCGCGGGTGGCTGGGGAGTGTAGGAAGCTGTGGCCCCGGTCTCATCTCGCCCACCTTTCCGCCGCCGGGATCCCCATATACATTGCATCCCCATATACATTGCAGGTACCGCTGCAGCGGAAAGCCCTTCTCGGCTACTTGGAGAAAAGTTGAGAGAAGGAGAGGAAAAGGAATCGGGCAGCTGCACTGAGCTCCCATAGGGAAGCGCTGGGGAGCCGTTCTCCCTTCCCCTGCTCCGGTCCTTCCAGAGACATGCAAATTAGTGGGGAAAGACAGCCTTGGGGGCTGAGGATAAGGGAGTGGGGGGGGGGGGGAACTGATGAAAGCTGTGGCTTGTTTTTTTTAGGAACCTGGAGCTCTGGGGTTTGGCTGATGAGAAACCCCAGGGTATCAGCTTAGCAAGGAGTCTTAAAACTGAAATCAGACTCCAGGGGTATCATCTCAACGTCAACAGCACCCAGAGTCTTTTAAATTCCAAAGTCGTATGTGTAGTTCACAGTTGTGTGCCGCATGGGCAAGAGCACAGGTTAAGTGGTGCTGCAGGACGTGCCAGGGAAGGGATGCGGTGACATTTCTATTCCTTACTTAATTGTTCCTAAGTAATATACTCTCCAGCTGGCCAAAGACAGAGAATGCCTCTCTGGGGCTTCCTATTGAATAGCCATCATCTTAAAAGAATTAAGCAGCCCCTTTGGGGTTTTGGTGCAGTATTTTCCGTCTTGATGTAAATGAAGTCAGCACGACCGCTGGTTTGTGTGTCAATGCATTAATTAAATACTGTGGACATTGCACTATCCTCTGTACAGTGCATTCTTTTCAGTGACCTTTCTGTCAGTTAGCAGAGGAGAAGGGTTTGTTCTTCTGTTCCGGGTGCCCATGCATCTTAGAGACAACAAGACACATTTAGTTATAGATCTCGATGTGCTTGGATGCTCTAATTACAATGTAGAGTCAACATCCAGCCTTATGTGTAGTCAACACTAATCAGCCGGTGCCATTATTGCTAATGAATTATGCTACTTGTATCTGATGCAGGAAGTCCCTGCTAAGTGCCTCAAATTATGTTAAATGTGCTTAAACAAATCTTTGTAAAATCTCTGTTAGGAATTATTGCATAGCTTGTGATTTGTTGTTGAAAGACCATTGATCATTGGGTCAGAGAAAGAAATCTGATGCTTACTTGGAAAAAGGTGTAATCTCGGAATAAAATGCTACACCAACATACATTTTAATTTGGGGGTTGAGCCTGGTACATCTACCTGACCATCACTATAATTCTGGTGCATTACTCACAGGCAATAGTATGTCTTTAGGGAATTATGCAAAGGGCTTAATATTAGCATGAATGTAGCGTTTAAAAGAGATAGTAGCAGATTGCCATTGATATAGGGGAAATGCATCTTTAGAAGGACATCTGATTTTTTTGAATGCCACTTATAGATTTATTTCTTGGAGAGAGATGGAAGAAACCCTAGTTATCTCCTGCCCTCCGCTCCTGCAATACACACACACACATACATTCTCCTGCTCTTTTTCATAGGAAGGGTCATACCTATGTGACATTTAGCTTATGAGGTCACTTATTGAAATTCAGAGCTAATTTCATAACCAGTAGAATCAGGCCGAACATTTCGGAATACAGAGTGCACTGTTGTTTTCTTGGGAACCAGTGCTTTATTTCACTCTTCGTTTTTGCCCCTTGAACTTTAAATAAAGAGCAGGTGATTGATAAGGGAATGGATGACGGATAACACTGGGAGCAGCACAAGAAGGCCACCTGTTTCACCGTCTCTACCCTTTGGCAGCCTGCAAAGGCTGAGTCACTGCCAAAATATTATAATTAAGGCCTGGATGGCATAGGAATGGAACAAATGGCCGTGGGGCTTAGCAAAGGTTTGGCGGAGCCTCAGAGGAGGGCTGGGCATTCAGCTCACTCTGTGTACCAACTGTTCAGTGTCATGGATTATGTCACACGGTGGAGGGAGTGTCCAGACCTCTGTGTGGTGTGTCCGGGAATGACTGCAGAGAGCCCATGGGTGCCAGTTGGCTGGCTTGGACACGTCACCTCTGGACACTGTGAAGGCTCGTAGAGGGTGGGCGCGTAAATATGTGGCAGAAGCCTTTTATTTGACTCTCAAGGTAAAGCTAATATTTATAAGCCTTCACATGTTTCTAGATGTTTCCAGAGCCATTGGGCCTTGCTGGAATTGAGGCATGACTACAAAGCTGTTACTTTATTTTTTCTTATACCATTTAAAAGACAGAAGAACCTTCCAATATACAAATCCGTTTTCCAAGTCACTAAAGAAAAAGGGATAGAACTCAATGTTTTATTTTCTATGGTTTTAAAAGTTAGTTTTCTTTCTTAAGAAAGAAAGAAAAAAGAAAGGAAAAGAAAAAGGAAGGAGGAAAACTTATTTTACTTACAGAAGAGAATATTGTAATAATTGACTGCTGTTTATTCTTTTTATTTGTAGATCCTAGTAAATGTGGGTAATTTTTTCACCCTGGAGTCTGTCTTTGTAGCACCAAGGAAAGGAATTTACAGTTTCAGTTTTCACGTAATTAAAGTCTACCAGAGCCAAACAATCCAGGTATGTCTTTCGACCTGTTCCCTCCGTACTCTCAGGCGACAGTGTTTATCAGCAGTGGGTTATGTATTTAAGTATTTATCCAAAGATGTGTTTCATTGTAAAAATAAACAACCATCTTTATAGTAGTTTACTTTTAAAACACTTAATTTCCAATAACATCTATTAAGGCATGTGACAAGAAGCATATAGAAGAATAAGCAATTGAACTTACTACCTTAATGACAACGTCACTTAAAAAATATTGCTTAGTGGGCTTCCCTGGTGGTGCAGTGGTTGAGAGTCCACCTGCCGATGCAGGGGACATGGATTCGTGCCCCAGTCCGGGAAGATCCCACATGCCGCGGAGCAGCTGGGCCCGTGAGCCATGGCCGCTGAGCCTGCGTGTTGGGAGCCTGTGCTCCGCAACAGGAGAGGCCACAACAGTGAGAGGCCCGCGTACCGCGAAAAAAAAAAAAAAAAATATATATATATTGCTTAGTAAAAATTCAGTGACACAAATCTCTTTATAAGATCTTGATTGCTTTTAATGCATGTGCAAAAATTACCTGAATTTGTAAGAAAAAAACTAGTAAGATTATCAGAGCTTTACAAGTAACTACTAAATAGATAAAACAAATTTGCTGTCATTGTTAAAATTATGAGCTACAGTTAATGACTGAGAATAAATCTATGAAGGAACAGTTATTCAATATACTTTTAAAGAAACAATGTGCTGTGCTTATCCTCTAAGTAGTTTATCCTCAGTTACTCTGATGTTGGTGAATTCTTACCAATTGCAGTTTCACAGTTAATATATTTTGTGTTGTGCTTTCTAAGGAACGGGCTTGAATTTACACTCACGGACAATGATGAAGCTAGTTCCTATAGTATCTAACATGCCAGCACCCAGTAACACCAATACATGTCTATGGAATTCTAGGATAACTTTTTATCATATGTTCAATGTTTGTATTGTATACTATGTCCATGTGAATGATAGATTACACACTCATCTACTACTTTTACATGTCCTAGTGCATGGATAAATTGATAGGTCTCAGATTTAATTTATTCAATATTATTTTTAACATAAAAGGAATGAATATCTAGTAAACAAATTTCCTTCCATGGAAAAGCTTTTCCCAAGCCCCAACATTTAGAAATTTTTGTAATGTTTAACACAGTATAATCAAAATTGTAGTAAGGAGAGAAGGGAATAAATTTGATTTTATTCTTTGCTAATTATCCATCATTAAAATCTTCAGTGGTAGTGGTGATTATTATTTTTAATACACATTTCTTATCAGGGAAAATGAAGAAATCACAACACACATATTCCATAATTTCAACTGATTTTTAGCACTCTGCATGTCTCAGCGGTACAGTAAACCTGCAAGGATGTTAGTAGAACCTTGCGGTACCTGGGTTTCTCAGAGCAAAGGGCACTGGGGCTCTTTTTGCTAATGTACTGGGAAGCCACAGGCTCGCGTCATTGCCAAAAACTTGCTACTGAATACGAGAGGTAAATAAAGTATTCAATGGTAGGCTTAAGTTATGTGCTGAAGAGAAGCCAGTTTTCACATGGCTAGGTTGCTCTCCATGGATGGTATTCTTTTGTGAGCATTTAAGGAAATTTCTATGGGAGAAATTAAAAAAATTTTTTTTTAATTAAGAAAGATCAGCTTGGTAAGACCATACTAAGCCTAGCCACCACTATCTGCTAATTTGAAAGGTAAGGGGTATATTTACTGAACATCAGTTATTTTACCAGGTTGGTCATTTTAGACATTATTTTTTACCCCCTGCCCCTCATAGATGCTTTGACTTCCTTTCTTTTTTTTCTTTCTCTCTTTCCTTCTTTCTTTTCTCCTTCCTTTCTTTTCTTTTCTTTCTTTCTTTCTTTCTTTCTTTCTTTCTTTCTTTCTTTCTTTCTTTCTTTCTCTCTTTCTTTCTTTCTTTCTTTCTTTCTTTCTCTTTTCTTCTCTTTCATCTACAATATTAGTTTCAGGTGTACAACATAGTGAGTCAAGATTTTTATAGATTATATTCCATTTAAAGCTATTATAAAATAATGTCTGTACTTCCCTGTGCTGTGCAATATATCCTTGTAGCCTATTTATTTGATACATAGTGGTTTTTACTTCTTAATTCCCTACCCCTATCTTCCTCTCCCACTGCCCTCCCCTCACTGGTAACCCTAGTTTGTTCTCTGTAACTGTGAGTCTGCTTCTGTTTTGTTTTATTCATTCGTTTTGACTTTAGAGAGAGATTTTCAGTGGTTTTTTTTTTTTTTTTTCCCTTGTAGGTTAACCTGATGTTAAATGGAAAACCAGTAATATCTGCCTTCGCCGGGGATAAAGACGTTACACGTGAGGCTGCCACGAATGGGGTCCTGCTCTACCTGGATAAAGAGGATAAGGTTTACCTAAAACTGGAGAAAGGTAACTTGGTTGGAGGCTGGCAGTATTCCACGTTCTCTGGCTTTCTGGTGTTCCCCCTATAGAATTTGATTTCTTCGCGATGTTCATCCGGGTGAGGGGCGGCCCACCCCTGACTTCCTGGAAGATCATTTCCTCATCATTGGATTGATGTCTTTCCTTGGTTTCTCATGGGTAAATATGGATTCCCTGTAAGGATGCTAGGCCTGTCTGAAGCAGTACTGAGCTCCACAGGTTATTTTTGTGCGTGTGCGTTTCAGTGTACTTGGATTGGGACTCACAGCAGTTGATACCCATCTATGCTTAAGCGTAACAGTTCAAAGCTGTCTGCAAGGTTTGTTCTGAATTTAATTTCCTGGAATTACTGAATTCGTTGCAGATGTGGCATTTTATTTAGTTAGTTTTCAAAGACCGGCAACTGGGTCTGAGAATTAGAGAACTGTATAAAAGTTCTGACTTCAATCAACGATTTGTGTGATACTGCCAAAGAATTGTGTGCTGTGTTGATATACTGGTTTCACTTGTTTTTATTGCTTTGGAATTAGTTTTTTTGGTTTTCTTAGGGTAACTGCTGGCTTTGTGTCTTCTCTACAAATAGGGTAATGGCTTGTCTGCAAATTTACTCTATGAGGCCAGCATCAGGACTTCCCTTTAAAAAAAAAATGCTTCATAGTTGTATTTTAATTCTATATGTGAAAGAGTCATATTTTCCAAATTATATTTTCTAATAGGAAGAGTAGATCATAAATCTAACAAGGAATAAGTTGCTTACCCGAATTCTAAGTGCTCAATCCTCAAACCTCCGCAAAACAGCTCTCCTCCATGGGAAATCTTACACTTTATTTCTCACTTTAATTAACGTGATTGATAATAACCACTATTTTAAGAACCTAAGGGATTTTTTTTCCCTTAGACATGACCACTTTATTAACTGGAGATGGGATGCCCTTGTTTTTAATTATACCTATTTTTCAAACCTCCTGTTGTGTTTGAAGTATCATCTGGTTTTGCCTTAACTCCTTAAATTGTATAGATTTATCTGTTTAGTTAATACGAAATCCAAATAGCCCAAGCTAAACTTAGTGCAATATCTTCTTTTGTCTTTTGTATAGGTCATATGAATTCATAAAATTATTTATGTCTCTGTTATAGAATAAAGGTTAATATATGTTAGTTGAATTGTTTTGTCCTTTCGGATTTGGAAATATATGTTTTACATGATTTATTCTCTCTCTCTCACCAACCCTTCCTCTCTCCCTTCCTCGCTCCTGTCCTTCCTACCTTTCTCTCATTTCTTTGTCTTGGAGTTTAAGAAAAGCTTTCTGAATTTTTAGAGAATGTACTCTGAATTGGCATAGGAAATCTTTACTATGTTTAATTTGTCCAGATCCAGTGAGCTTGGCAAAAGAGGATCAATGAATTTAGGAAACTCTCCTTTCAGAAGGACTTACTGTTAGGAAGTTAAGTTTTAAAAGCTCCCCTAAAGCATCATGAAGGACTCAGGGAAAGAATGAGTGGTGATGTGTATAAAGACCAATATTTTCAAACTAAAGACTTTGGGGAAAAGTTCTGCCCTTTTCTCAACATTAAAGGACAAACAGAAGATGGCCCATTTCTTTTTAGAAGGAACTATAATTATAGATGTGTCATGTGGAGATTTCCATGCTCAACTTCCTGGTTGGTTGTCAAATAAAACAATTTTGGGAGCCCCCCTTTTGCAGTTTGTGGCATCGAGGAAGCTGTTGCAGGATTCTGTGGGAGGAAACATGCAGGCAGGTCTTCCAGTATAGCTGTGATTAGTCACCAAGTCAAAATATTCATTCATCACAGGAAAACTCTCTGCTCCAAGAAAACGAAACTGAAGGAAATAAGGAGCTTAAACATAGGACCTCCCCGATTCCAAGTGCTTTTGGGGGTTCCTGGTGATCCCGGATTCTGTTATAACAGCCTGATTATCTAGTTAAAATTTTGTTTTAATTCTTTCTTTTCTTTGTTTTTTTTTGGACTTAAGGCTGTTTTCCCCATTCTTTTTGGTTTCTAGAAACCTGGATAGCTGAATGTCTTCTTTTGGTTTTCACTTTTTTAGCAAGTTACTGTTTTGATTCTTAGAATAAACAGCTTCAACCAACATTGCTTAAATTATCTTACAATGTGTTACATGCTTTGCTACGTACTGAGTTCATAGAAGTGGTTACGTCTGCCCTTTTTAGACCCCCCTAGACAGCAAACACAGCCAGAATCTTCATAAGGAGCAATAGAGGTCGAAAAGTGTGGTTCTACTTCGCCTCTGACTGAGGGTACTGGGCTTTACCAATCTACCTTTACCATCTAAACCATCTGTCTCCAGAACGATGGTAATCCATTGGTCCCCCAATTGGTTGACCTAATGACCAGAGAGAAGTAATGAAAACAAGGAGAGGTGACAGCATGTGATAGCTGTTCACATTCAGAGCTGTGGAGCTCAAGTTGAATTCTTGTGGTTTTCTTTGGTAGGGAGGGAGGTGGGGTTTCAGAAGTTGGTTTCTAAATAGGTTATTCCGTCCCCTCTAATACAGGCCTACCTTTAATCTGGGTTTCAAATGGCATAGAATCAAAAAAAAATTTTTTTTTTTTGTGGCTTTTGGTCTTCTCTGACCTCTCTCGGAAAACAAATTCTCTGTGAATTTGATCCTGAAGTTCTGTGTCATCTTCTCAAACTAAGAAGATGTGTAAGAATCACCAGAGGAATCTTGATAAAATGTAGATTCTAGTGCAGTAGGTCTGGAATGGGACCCGAGCGTGTGCATTTTTTTTTTTTTTTTTTTTGGCGGTACGCGGGCTTCTCACTGCTGTGGCCTCTCCCGTTGTGGAGCACAGGCTCCAGACGCGCAGGCTCAGCGGCCATGGCTCACGGGCCCAGCCGCTCCACGGCATGTGGGATCTTCCCGGACCGGGGCACGAACCCGTGTCCCCTGCATCGGCAGGCGGACTCTCAACCACTGCGCCACCAGGGAAGCCCTGTGTGCATTTTTAATAAGTCCCCAGATGGTCTCAGTGTTGCTGGCCTGGGTATCACACTTTGAATGGAGAGACCTACCATCACACAGTGTGGCCTGTGGACCAGTAGCGTCCATATCATGGGGGCCCGTTAGAAACCCAGGTGGGGTTTAGACTCACCCCAGACCTACCGAGTCAGAATCTATATCTGTGACAAGATCTCCTGCCCCTCCCATCCCCATGGTTCTCAGGCACAGTACAGTTTACGAAGCTCTGTCTTCAAGTAAAACCCACAGACCACCTGCATCAGAATCACCCGCTAGGCTTCCGACAGGTGTAACAAATCCCCCAGGTGGTTCTTACTACCTCAGTATATCCCGGGGCAGGGCGTTTTCTCTGCCGTGACCCCGGAGTCCAAGTACTCTCATTTTCCTCCCTATTTTAAACTCGGGGAGCCCAAGGCAGTGAGCACGAGACCTTCATGCAGGTAAGCACGAGACTCTCGCTCTGTGATGAGAAAAGGCTGGAAGGAGTGTTGCCGTTTTGTGCAGAGGAAGGGCTACAGGAAGACCTCACCTCCAGGAAAGACGTGAGAGACCGGTGTGAAGACGAAGGTAGGTCACCCGCAGAAAGTGGCGCCTTGTGAAGAAAGAAAACCCTTAGTGACAGTCCTTATTTTGTCAGCATTTGTTCTGAAATAAAGATGTAGTTGCATCTTGCTTTTTTTTGTGACTGAAGTGATCCTTCTCCAGGGATTATAGGGTCTCTGTCTAAGTATACTTGGCATTTGGCTTCAGAAGACATTGCTCAACTTAATAAAGTGTGTGTGTGTGTGTGTGTGTGTGTGAGAGAGAGAGAGAGAGAGAGAGAGAGAGAGAGAGGGAATGAGAATGGGAGAATATATTCAGAAGGATCCATGATGCCAGCAATTTCCAGTGGACTAGAAAGTACGTTTAAAATTCATTCAAGGGCAGAAGCCTTTCTCAAAAATTTTTAGGTCCAACTGGTGATATTTATAATGAGAAAATATATTGTCATAGGTACTGAACTAAGGAAGTCTTTATTTCCCATGGAGTTACCTTGAGAACATAAATTTTGACCCTCTGGCTTTCCAGGAACTGGAAATTCTGACGGAACCTCAGAGGGCATCAGTCGCTAGTTCCCTGGGAGGATGAGGAACTCTGACAAATAACTGTTGTGGCTGAGAGTGAAGGGTAGAGAAATGGACCTTGTGTCTCTCCTCTTGGCTTTTTTCTGTTGTTGTGGGTTTTTTGGTTGTTGTTTGCTTGTTTTGGTTTGTTGTGTTGTCGTGTTTCAGCTTGGGTGTCAAGGTACAATCAATAAAGGGAAGAAAGTGCAGGGAAATTAATACAGGCTGAGTCGCTATTTTCACATTTTTACTTTTTTTTCTTCAGGACAGGAGGAAAACATGGTTTAAAATGACCTGTCCATTCAGTGGTTTTCTTTCCTAGCCTTCCGGAGAGAAGGGAGTTAAACAAGCACGAGCAGGCCTGGGGCCCATTTCCGGGGGCGGGGGAGTGCACTGACCAAGCATTCAGGGAGGCTGAAGATCGTTAAGTTGGAAACAGGTTCTGGTGGGTGTGGAGATGGCTGTCCCACCAGTGAGGATAGGGCTTTATCATCCTGGTTAGGGCGTCGCCACCCAGGAAAGAGGGCTGTTACCATTGGCCAAGGAATTTAAGGAATGCGTCTCCACTGAATACTCAGGTCAGAAAATACCTCTAGCCCCCCCCCCGCCCCGCCCCCCGAGTGCTACAACAAAAGTTTTTCTGTATTTTATACTCTGTAGCCCACTGTTTGGACTGGACAGTTATCCTGTTTAGCCAACAGCAATGGCCAATCCGCGTGATTCCACTCTCAGGATGGGGTTAGGGGGATTTGATCATGTTCCGTGTTTGACACAAATGGACCCAGCTTCCTCTGTCAGTTGTGTACGGCTGTTTTCTTCTCAGTTCCTTTGCTATTTGGAAACACATATGCATTCATGAGTGCTTCATTTAAAATAGCTTGGCATTCACTTCGAGTGTGAACATTTTTTTAACACTCAGTGAAAAGGTGTCATGCTTTTTGCTCCCCACATAAAAAAAAACGGAGCAACTCCAGGCATAAGAAGCATTTGGTCAAAGAGGTAATGTACAAGGATAAAAACAAATTCAACCAAAACCTGAGAAAAAGCGAATGATAAAATTTCACTGCTCTCTGACATGACAGTCAAATGGAAAGGAGTAAAATCGATCCTGGTTTCTGTTCAAGTGTTGTGCTTTTCCTTCTCTCGCTCTCTCTCTCAGTGTTGAGCCCAGTTCTCTACAGGTAAAATGATGCTGTTTCATACGCAAAGATTTCAACTCCCCTTCATTAGTGTGACTTTTTGAACCACGAGCAGTGTCGGAAAGTGTGCTAGGTTCTGCCCTTCCGTTTCTTGGCTAGCCTGATTGGAGGAGTAATGCTGTTGGAATAGTCTGGTAACTTCTCTCGGGGGAGAGGAACAGCCCACGTTTCAGTAATTCAAGGAAGCTGTTTCTGGGCCTGGAAGGAAGCCATTTCCAGACTTGGAAGGAAGCCACGTCCAGCTCTCTCTCCTCGGGACAGGAGGCCTCTGGAGGCTTCAAGATTTAGGAACAACTTCAGAAGCACCTGGGGCTGGTCTCTGGGGAGCTGGGACTTTGCAATATTTTATAAGTATCCATAAAGGGGACTATGGAATCTATAAGAGCCATTAAAAAGTCCTAGTTTGCAAGATTGCCTTTTCTCTGATTGAATTGGTTGTTTAAAAACTAAAGAAAAAATACCAAGTCCTCCTTTACTACCAGAAGTTGGCACAGTGCCATGGTTGAGGTTGGCAAGAGTCACAAAGTCATCCATGATTTTCTGAGAGTTAGAGGCCAGGTTTGTTAGGAAGGAAATAAGTCAGGAGCCTTCTCTTGGGGTTTGGGCACATCCATTTTTTACTGAATAAACCATCACACACTTACTGTGCCCCTACTGCGTGCCCCATGTTCTGTAAACTTTACCATTCCTACAAGTTGCAAACCTCTTTGTGAATGCTGCTTCACTTTCTGGGTGGAAATCCTGCAATCTGGAAAGCAGAGTGTGGTGTTAGTGTTTACTGAGCCCAGCAGTCTGGGAGTTTTGAAACAGTAGCCTGCTGTAAGTGACCTCCTCGTTGCTTTCACCATAATGTTCTTTCAAGGTCAAGCCTTGTTAAAATGATGAATGATACAGGGCTGCCATGTCCAGTTGTGAAGGTTGTACACTGCACTATTCCAGGGGTGTGCCATGTCTGTCATAGACATCATAGAATTATGTGTTTATTTCTGCAATTTTCTAGCGGAAAGCAGTAAACAGTATTCTGAAAGCATATTATGACAACCTTCTGATGGAAGTATCTTTAGTAAACATTCCTTTTCCTACTTTGCACAAAAGTGCCTCAAAGGTTAGTGGTAGCCTGAAGAGAAGAGAGAGGCTTGCGTTCCTAAGTCCTGCCTATCATGTCTTGTTTCTAAAGAATATCTTTGGTTATGAGAAGATGGGACATGAGGCCTGCGAACTACTGGGTCTGTGTTAGATGGTTCAGCGCCCTTCAACACTCACCTGTTTAGAGCTCAGGTGTCTGGTCCGATTCAGTCTGTGAAACGTCCCCATTGACCCTGGAGCTGAAAGGTGAAGGAAACTTTCTCCCTAAGAGTCAGCCTGCTTCTTGTGAACCAGTAAATACGGCTCCCTGAAAAGCTTCACAGGTTGAACATAAATCTATACATTTATGTTTTCAAGGAAGACAATTCTTTAAAAATCTTCTGTAACTCAACTGTATTTCTGCCTCTAAGACCCCCCCGCCCCCCCGACACACACACACACATTTGGACTGGCTGGTAGGGAATTTCTCCTCGGTTTTTCTTTTCGCCAGCCCCCCGCCACGCATCCGGATGGTAGTTCTGAGGTCTGATGACTTGTAGGTGGGGATAGCCTCCTCGGTCACGGGTTCACGTCGATTATGGCTGAGGTGCTGAAAGTCCTACAGGCGATCTGCTTTCTGCCGCACATTTCTCTCGAGGAAATGAGTAAAAAGCAAGCTACCTGCTTGAAAGGCGGGGGAGGGGAAGGGCTGAGCAGGAACATTTCACTTTGTCCAAATAGTCTCCCCCTTCACGGGCTCATCGCCACCCAAGCAGCTGCGTGCCTGTGCAGGCGGTCCCAGCCGTGTTTCAGGTGACTGTGCACCTGTGTCCCTGACTTCCTGACCCATTTCTAAGCTTTGAGACTCACGGCCATGCTTCCTGCCATGTGCACGCCCATCTAGTCTTCCTGCTGAGTCTGGGCTCCCAGAACTGACCTGATGAGGGGTTAAGTCACCTTGGAGAAGCTGCCTTTCCAAAACCAGTTCCTACAGTGCATCCGAAAGGACTTCCTCATAGTCCAAAGGGAACCTAATTTCTGGAAGAATCTGGCTCATGCTAGGCTGGGGAGAATTAGCTTTGTCTTCCCCAGCGGATGTTCGGTCTCTGTCACTTGGATGAAGCTGCCGGGAGGGCTAGAGAGACTTTCCAGGACCTGCTTCCAGCATATTCATGAGCAGTTGTGCTGCCCTGTGGCTTTGCAGGTTCTTGGAAAGTGGGGTGAAGGATCCCCCGCTTCACCCCCATGTGACCTTGGGCAAGTGGGTGGTCCTATCTGCCTTGCCTGCGAAGGAGGGTTCAGCACGCTCTTCAGTTGTTCTTGAACTTCCCTGTGCACAAGAACCCCCTGGGATGCGTGTTTAAGATGTTATAATATCGTCCCCCATCCCCAGGATTTCTGGTTCCGTAAGCCTTGCGGAGAACCCAGGAAATCTGCATTGTTGACCAGCATCACAGGGGATTCTGATGCTGGTTGTTTCTGTACTGCCTGTTATTTATTATTTAAATAAAAACGCACACTGAGGCTTTACAAACAATAAAGTGCTGCGCTAATGTGAAGAAGATTGTTCCTGATGCTATGATTAGGAATGACCATCCTTGCATTGTCTGTTGTCTTTTCCATGCAGCCACTAAGTTTGAGCCAAATAGATGAGTCTCAGAGTGTGAGGTTGCTCTTTAAATTCCCCACCTGAAAAGTCATATCTGTTGGAATAATTTTCCTGATGGTTTATTTTTTCCTCCTTCTGTTTTCTGAATTATCAAATCAACGCATGTTTGCTTAAAAAAATTACAAACGATGCTGCCGTGTGTAGGGTGAAAAAAGAAGGATCATTCTCATTCTCCCTGCCAACTCCACAAGCATCTCTGACTTACAGGGACCCATATGATGGGCACTGGAGCCCACACATCTGTTCTGTTTTTCAGTTTCTCCCGGTGACTCGAATAATCAGCTAGATATTAGAGATGCTCTGGAGTGACTTTTCAAATATTGCCATTATTCAGTCCCAAACAAGAAGTTGACTTTAACCCATCTTTCTATTTAAAATTCATGAAAATATCTGCCCCCAATTCCGGATAGGATTCATTAAAAACTCGTCACAGTGCTGTCAACAGAAGCCTCTTGGTGCTGATGCAGTTCCTGATGTGCGGGGACCCGGGAGGGCTGCTTACTTCTGCAGCTTCGGGAGAGCAGCCAGACGCCTTCTCCCCAGCACCTCTCCGGGTGTGAGTGACAGGAAAGAGGGGCGTCTTGTTAACAGTTCCCAGCCTTCAGCCCCGGAGAACAGACTGAATGGAGATCCTGAGAGAGAGCGCCCAACCTCTCGGCTTCCTACACAGTGGAAACTCGTGTTGAATACGTACAGGCCTTAAACTGCTCTGAGGGTAGCCAAGAAGGCTGCTCCGGGGTGCCAGTGGTTAATGCTGGCAATATGCAGCACTGCTGACTGTGAGGGTGAGTGTCACAGGGGCTTCTCCTGGCAGGATTCTGGAGATACCTTCTGTGCAACAGACAAAATGAGGCAAACCTCTTGACAGGCAGAGTCCTGCTGTCTCCTGCAGGTTACTCTGTCCTACTTTGCTGCCTGTGTGAAGCCTTGAGCTCTGCAAAGCTGTGGCTGAAGAATCGAGATGGTCGGAGAACCCAAAAAAGCATTGAGAACAGCCAAGCCGATCGACTCTTTCTGCAACACTTTCTCATCACAAAAGGAATGCCCGCTCCTAGTAGTGAAGTTTAGAGGATTCAGAGAAGCAACAGCAACAAAAATTCTAGACCCAATCTTGCCACCCAGAGATAGTCCCCATTAATATTGTAGACGTGTGTGTGTGTGTGTGTGTGTGTCTGTGTCTGTGTCTGTGTGTGCATTTTTTTTTTTTTTTCTTTGCGGTATGTGGGCCTCTCACTGTTGTGGCCTCTCCCATTGCGGAGCACAGGCTCCGGACACACAGGCTCAGCGGCCATGGCTCATGGGCCCAGACGCTCTGCGGCATGTGGGATCCTCCCAGACCAGGGCACGAACCCGTGTCCCCTGCATCGGCAGGCGGACTCTCAACCACTGTGCCACCAGGGAAGCCCTGTGTGTGCATTTTTTAAATTTTACTTTTTAAATTTTATTTTTTTTTATTGAAGTATAGTTGATTTACAATGCATTCCTTTTTTTACAAACAAAATTGGTCATTGCCTTCTTTGGGAAAATCTATTCATCTCCTCTGCCCATTTTTTAATTGGGGTGTTTGTTTTTTTGTTGTTGAGTTGTACGAGTTCTTTATGTATTTTGGACATTAACCCTTATCAGATATGTGATTTGCAAATATCTTCTAAATGCTATATGATTTCACTCATGTATGAAATAGAAAAAACAAAACAAACAAACAAATACAGGAACATACCAAACCAAACAGAAACAAATGGGTAGGTAAAGAGAGCAGAGTAGTGGTTACCAAAGGGGAAGGGAGGGATTGTGTAGAATGGGTAAAGGAGATCAACTGTATGGTGATGGACACTAAATGTTTGGCGGTGAGCCTGCTATAGGGCATACAGAAGTAGAAATATTATGTACACGTGAAGCTTATGTAATGTTACAAACCATGTTGGAAACTCAATAAGAATAAATTTTAAAAAATTTAAAAACTGTATCTTTTTGGTCTGTAACTTTCTCTTTCTTAGTGTATTAACATATTTCCATTCTTTTTAGTGTAACTTTGCATTTTTTTGTTATTTTGAGGCAATAAAAACTTACAAAATTTGCACATACAGGACTGAATTCTTTCTTCCTGAACTCTTTGAGGGTAAGTGTGTCCCCTTACCCACAGATACTTTAGTACATATTTCTTACAAAAGAGGAAATTCTTCTACATAGCTATGGTACAACCATAAAAATCAGGAAATCAGCTAATAATTCTCAGATTCTGTTGAAGTTTCACCAGTTGCCCCAACAGTGTCCCTTATAGTGAACGGATCTAGGTCAAAGTTACATGTTGCATTCTGTTGTCATGTTCCTTCAGACTCCTTTAGTTTAGGACATTGCCTCAGTTTGTGGCTGACTCTTGTGACCTGCACACTTTTGAGAACGACAGTCCAGTGTTTTATTTTGTAGCATGTCCCTCACTTTGGCTTTGTCTGATGTCTCCTCATGATTGGATCAGGTTAAGCATCTTCACTAGAGATATCCCAGAAGTGAAGTTGCCTTGCATCCTAGCAGTTAACACATGATTTAACTTTGTCCCATCACTGATAATGTTCCCTCTGATTGTTAGATTATGGTGGGGTCTACCAGGTTTGTCCACTGTAGTTACTCTTTTCCCCATTGGAATTGAGAGGTATTTCATAGGGAGGAATTTTGAGACTGTGTAAATATCCCATTTATCACTGGACTGTTTGTCTGCCTGTCTGTCTGTTTGTACCTGTATGGACTCCTGGTTTCCTACTTTAGTCATTGGGTTATAATCCACCACTATCATTATTAACTTAAATGCTCAAACTGTCCTTACTGTGGTCAGAGGGAGCCCTTTCTGTTTGGCTTCATTTTTTTAAAAAACATATTTCTGTCATTCTTTGAGCACATGCTTACATAAAAAGATGTTTCAGCGTATTGTACTTTTTCTTCCCCAGCACAGGAAACAGCCCTTTCTCCAAAGCTCTGGTTTCTTTTAGTGGATATTGGTACTTAGAAGCCAAAATCTGGGAGCTAGGTTTGCTCATTGCTGGTGTTTCTGTTCCTAAACATTCTCAGTGGACAAACTGGGGAATGTATGTAGGTACAACACACACACGAATCTATCCATCTGTCCATTCATGTATCTATCAAAATCTATGAGTTTCTTCCAATAACCTCTAATTCCAGTACAACAACACAAGTTCACTTTGATTTTCTCCATTTCCATGTTTGTACCTTACTTCTCGGAAAGTGAAAAACCGGGCTCACATCATTCTTAATTTACTTACTGATCAGTCCCCCTGTACAGAACTGATTTTGGTTTCTACCATTTTGCCTCTCCCCCTGCGTGGATGCCCTCCTTACCTCACTGGGGATCCAACATCTCATGCTGCGCTTCCCTCCCCACCTCCCCACACCACTGTGGAAGCCTTCCTCACCCCACCTGGACACCACACCTGGCATGGGGTCACTTCCCCATTTGAACTCTCTCCTCACCCACTTGGGCTTCAACAACTCAAGGCAGGTTACCCACCCATATGGATGCTTTCCTCACCCTGCTTGGGCATCAATAGTGCACTGGCCCATTACACACACACACACACACACACACACACACACACACACACACACACA
>NW_020838001.1:6544783-6621589 GCF_003676395.1 Aethalodelphis obliquidens
ACACACACACACACACACACACACACACACACACACACACACACACACACACACACACACATCTATCTTATATATATGCTTCACAACATTTTTCATTGCATGGTTTATTTATCTACTGACTTACATTTTCTCTTGCCTTTCTCTTTTGAAGGTAACTACCATCACTGAGTGACTTTCTCTTGTCACTGCAACTAGGGACTCAAGAAATATCCATTGATTGACATACGTGAAAGCCATTTGCCCGCCTCCACAGTCATGCTCCTGTCATCAGGTGGCCATTGAGAATGAGGTTGACCATTTAGCATTTGCCGTAGATTTCTTTCTTGTGGCAGTCATTCTTGCTGCCCACAACATATTTCTGGTTCTTCCCCCTTCCAGGCACGTGGGCGGGCCATATGAGAAGTCTGTGGCTAAATGACACGCCAGTAAATTGAGAGCAGAAGTGATGTGTGTCACTTCCATGAAGACACTTTCAAAACCCATGTGCAAACTGCTTTCTTCCCATCTCTTTCCTTTGGTGAACGTGGAAGAACAGACTGAAATACCTTCATTATTCTGAGATCTCAGTCATGATAAACAGAGGCTCCCTGCTGACCTGGGCATGTAGTGAGAGAACAAAATAAACACCTTGTAAATTAAGTTTTGTTGTCACTGTTCCATGCCCCAGACTATCCCGACGAAACATTGCTTAGATGGAACAAAATAGATTATGACATCTTACTTCGTGTTAACACTTCACTTCGGCTTTTGCAAGAAATAGTTTGCAGACGAGAAGAGCAGAATTTGGATTGTGACTTTTGTAGGAGAGAGAAGCAAAAGAGCAAGTGTGAACTGACCCCCAATTTTCTTCAGGCACGAAAGTCATTTTAACTAGGCGATGTCATAAAACCCTACAAAATATACACTAGAGACCTGCTCAGTGAAGACAGGTAATGGACTGAATGACCTGCCAAGCCTCTCGTTTCCTCCTCTAATTTCTGTGATTATCAACATGATGAAGTACAGCCAGTTCATTAAAATCTCTCTTTGAAGGCTGACACAAGGCTCCTCACATGTCTGTGTCTCTCTGTGTCTGAGTGATAAATGCCTAAATCATCCTTCGCAAGGCCTAGCTCAGAGGCCAAACCATCACACCTCACACTGGGGGCTTGTTTGGCCAGCCCTCTGGCTTTGAATCTCGTCTTCTCAGAGTTCTTTAATGTATTTACTCTTTATGTGCCAGACATTTAAAGGACCTGTAGGGGACAGGTGGACACGACCAGGCCTGTCTGATGGTAGGGATGCCTGCTTTAGTAGGGGTGGGGCAGGAAACTTGTGGCTGGATGAGAAACTGCCCCAGGACTGCTCCCTGGGCAGCTGGACAGTGCCGTAATGTTCTGTCTTTGAGTATCATACCTTTTCTCCAAAATGAAAGATTCCCATTTTCTAATCAATGATTTTCCTCAAGCTTTTTCATCTAACATCTCAGGCAAACTCAGTCAGCAGGGCTGGGTCTTCACCCTTCCCATAGGCTCAGGCATGTATGAGGGGCAGGAATAGCAGAAGCCTGCTTATCAACTTCGATGTGGTCTTGTTAACATTCAGACTCCTACCCATTCGGTCTAGGGTTGGGCCTGAGATTCCACATCACTAATACGGTCCACTAACTGATACAGATGTTGCTGATTCTTGGACCATACTTTGAGTATAAAAGAAATCAGAGGAGATAGTCCCTGCTCTGATGGAGGCCACCATCTTGCAGAGGAGACAAAGAAGAGCCGGAAGATTGGAAATAGACCTGCATACGTGGAAACAGAAATGGAAGTAAACGCTGTTCTAGGCATTTTTACACACTCTCCTAGGAATCACATTTTAAGTAGGGCTTCTCTAACAGTGACATCCCAGCTTGGGTTCTCAGGAAGCGGATGCTGGGACAGTTTGGGGTATAAAGTATTTATGAGAGATCAACATACAGAAAGGAAGGGAGGGGAAGCAGGAGTGGGCAGAAGGAAAAGAAACTGAGATGCAGGCCACTGAAGCTTGGGTTACCCCAGTGGGGAGCTCTGGAGCTATTACCCTCAGAGTGCCCAGCACTGGGCCAAGTGGCTAGGCCCTCTACACACTCATGCTACCTGCCCAGCTGCGAGGAAGGGTGTGGCCTCCAGCAAGGCCAGGCAGGCCCCGAAGGCATCGGCAGCTGGACTCCAACGCTGACGCATCCCTGCAGCTGAACGGCAAACACTTCCTGAAGGAAGGGTCTGCATGGTGCATTTCTGTATCCACCACGTGAGAACTGGAAGAGTTCAGGCAGAAGTCTTCCCCCGTGATTAGAAACCGAAATATCTGGTGGGTAGCCTTGTGTGGCTGCTTACAGCTGATGAAGATAGTGATTGATAAATCAGTTTCCAAAGTGGGATTTTCCCACAAGACATGGCTCCTCAATCGTGTAGACTTTGGGGGGGATGAAGGCTTCCATTTATTGGTAGTGAGTAGAGGAGGGACCCAGGCAGGCAGACCACTTGGAGAATGAGGCCTCCACCTCTGGGGGATTAATCTGGCTGAAGAGGCAGCGGCCATCATTATGGCTGTAGCGTCTTAGCTAGGGAAGACTAGTGGCCTGAATAAAATCCAGAAAAATAAGTGTGTATGTAACGTCTTCACAGAAAGATAACTCAGAGATTATTGATCTTGGTTTTCTGGAGTTTCTTAGAACTTTAGCCAGATAGCATAGACCTAGTTAGTGGTAACCAGTGATTCATTTTGTGCGATTCGACTTCTGTGGGTCCGTTGTTCAGAATCGCTCAGTGAGATGAGAAGAGAAAGGGTTTCCTTTGGAATTTTTTTTTTTTTTGGCCATTCTGTGTGACATTTGGGATCTCAGTTCCCCAACCAGGGATTGAACCCACGCCCCCGGCATTGGAAGCATGGAATCTTAACCACTGGACCGCCAGGGAAGTCCCTCCTTTGGACTTTTTTTTTTTTTTTTTTTTTGCGGTGTGCGTGCCTCTCACTGTTGTGGCCTCTCCTGTTGCAGAGCACAGGCTCCGGACGTGTAGGCCCAGCAGCCGTGGCTCACGGGCCCAGGCGCTCCGTGGCATGTGGGATCTTCCCGGACCGGGGCACGAACCCATGTCCCCTGCATCGGCAGGCGGACTGTCAACCACTGCGCCACCAGGGAAGCCCCCCTCCTTTGGACTTTTAATCCTGGTTGATAGAGCTGTCCACAGAGTGGAGATCAAGCACCTCACGTTAGGCTACTTATCAACTGACATGGGGGTGATGAACACTTCAGAAGGATCTTAATTTCCAGGTGTATTAGTCACCTATTGCCACATAACAAATTACCCCAAAATTTAGTGGCTTAAAACAACACATGTTTTCTTATCTGACAGCTTCTGCAGGTCAGGAATCTGAGCGCAGCCCACCTGGCTCGGAGTCTCTCAAGGGGGCAATCATATGTCAGCTAAGTCCGAGGTCTCATATGAAGGCTCCACCGGAGAAGAACCCACTTCTAAGCTCACTCATGTGGTTGTTGGAAGGATTCATTTCCTTGCGGGCTGGTGGACTAAAAGCCTCAGTTCATTACTGGCAGTTGGCTTTAGTTCTCTGCCATGTGGGCCTTGCCAACAAGGAAGCTTGCTTCATCAAAGTGCAGGCTGAGATGGCAGTGGAGAGACAGGCCAGCAAGATGAGAGTCACAGTGTTTTACAGTCTGAAATGACACCCCATCTTTTTTGCCACATTCTGCTCATTAAAAGCAAGATCTGTAGATCCAGTCTGCCCTTATCAGATGAGATTACACAAGAGAATACCGGTAGGTGGGGATTATTGGAGGATATTAATAAAGAAAAAGATAATTGATTCATGCAGAAAAAAAGCTAATAAAAGGAGAGATTTTAGGAAACTGTCTACATTCAAGGTGAACCATCAAAAGAGAATTCTGATGAATTCAAGGATGTTGGTAACTGACATAATAAAAGTGGTCCTGAGGGTTAACCAGTTCTGAGACTCCAGGTCAACAACAAAGGCATCCTTACCCTTTGGGGATGCTGAGTTTGAACATTAAAACTTAAAGGTTTCCAATTGATAACATGTCATTTAATTTACCAGAACCTCACTCAAGGATGGAACTCGGGATGTTTGGAAGAAATATTTTGATAAGCCATTGGCACCAGGGGTTAAACTCAGGGTAGTCAGTGGCTTGTAACCTGCCGTTGGGTCCTTGCTTCTGCAGGTTATTTTGTTTTGATGAAGGCTAGAATGCAGGTTTGGGTGCAGAGAGGAATTGCTCAGTGTCACACCGTGGAGGGAAGTGAGTGCAGTTGCTTGCTGTCAGGGAGAACCACCTGAAGAGGGGCTTTGCTGTGGAGAAGGGGGATTGGGGAGAAGAGTCATTCCAAATGTCTCTGCTTTATAAAATCATCAGGAAAATTCTCAATTATTCACCAGTGCTTTGTGGAAAAGGAATCCTATGGGGGATGTAAAGAAGAGGATGAGAGGGAAGCTTCTGAGCAATGTTGGATGTTCATAAGATGGAAAGTAGGGGAAATTGAGTGTTTTGCCTCCTATGTTTTCATCTGCCCTTTCATTCAACAAATATATAATGTTATTCACCAACCCGCTGAGTGCTGGGGGTGCAGAGATGGACAAGACCAATATCGTTGAGTTAACAAAAGTATGAATAGACTAAAGGACATGAAGAAAACGTCTCCGGATTCTCTGATAAGTCATGAGCAGAGGAAGACGCGTATCGCTGGGGAAAATATCATTAAGGATCCGTGTGTGTGTGTGTGTGTGTGTGTGTGTGTGTGTATTTGTGTGTATACCTGTGTGCATATAAGTAACTGCAAGAGTTATTTGTGCTGGAAAATGCTTGATCAAGCACCTGAAGTGGCCTATTCTGAAGCCGTAGTTTGGGGGCCCAAGATGAACCCATACAAATGGGTGAGGGCTGTGGAAGGTGCCTTCGGATGTACCCCATCCTCTGCCCAGAATTCGTGGGTGTTGTTTCCTCGACCTCAGCTGGCAAGTGAGGTAATGAGATGCCTCAGTTCACTGCTGCTGCCTCAAGTGTTTGTACAACCCAGCATTGACTTTTCGCCCCCCTTCTCCAGAAGACCGAAGTCATACATTTTTAATTGGAGTTTTTCAGCCAGAGAACAAACTGGCTTGCTGCCCAACTTATGGGTGAAGATGTCGAGAGAGAAACCTTCACCTTCTGTCCTGCTGGCAGCAAATGCAAACAAACGTCTTTTCTCCCTCTCTCAGCTGCTTTCTCTCCTCCACGGGCCGACTCTATTTAAAGCACTGACTCCTTCCCAGATTTGAAGACAAGGGGTAGAAATAGTCAGGCATAGCCTTTGTCTTTCTCTGTCAATTTAGGCTGGGACTGCGGGTAGAACTTCCTGTTTTCCTCTCCTCTACTTCCCAGCTCCTTTCCCCGGCAAATGGAGCTTAAAAGTCTGTTGTTCTTATTCGGTGTATGTGTATGTGTGTGTGTGTGTGTGTCTGTGTGTATGTGTGTGTGTGTGTGTGTTGGGGGGTGTTAAGGCTCCCCCAAAGCAATAAGCATCATTTAAAACCATAGTTGGCAACCTCTACAATACCCCCATAGGGACAATCTTTATTTGCTTCAGTTTGGTAATTCAATTGTGATAGGTAATGTTGTGCAGTCATAGCAAAAGAGAGAGAAGAAAAAAAAAAAACAAAAAGGGGGGAGGAAAAAAGCCTGCCAGCAGCTGTCATCTATCTTGTGAAAAGTAAAAAGTGCTTACCTGCGTCCAGATAGTAAATCCTACCTGCTTTATTAAATAAGTGTAGTATTTCACTCAGGGAAGGAGCCTTTGGAATATCTGGAAAATCTTGCAGGCTTTGAAATGGAATAAAGATTGATTTATGTGGAGGTTCTCTTATATGTTTTTCTTTCCCCTGACACAAAGAATGGTAACCGAGACACCAAGATTCATTTTAAAAGACCAAGAGAAAGAGTTGGGTATTGGGCATTTGGACGTTTTATTTTTCTTTCTTTAAAAAAGAAGGATCATAGGGTTTATTGGAGAACCAGAAGTGTGTATGGTTTGGGCATTGCGACGTATATCAAGTGTCTGGCTGGAGGCTGTCACATAGTAGGTGTTCAGAATGGTAGCTTTTGTGTAATTAAGGATTTGCATCCATGTTTTTTTTTTTTTTTTTGCATCCATGGTTTTGACTTTGTTTTGTTTTGTGCCTTGCCTTGAACCAAAGGTAATTTAAGTCTGCCCTATTGGTCAGGATCATTTCAACTGCAAATGATAGAAACCCCAAATCAAACTGGTCTAATTAAAAAAAAAAAGTTGGCTCAAGAACTGAAAAGTTCATAGGGTAACGGCATCAGGTATGGCTGGATCCAGGTTCTTAAATAGTAGTAATGGGATTCTTTCTCCATCTCTTGGCTCTAATTGAGTATTATCAGCTTGATCCTAGTAGGCCTCTCTCTTGTGGTGGCCCCAAACAATTTCAGGCATCCATCTTTGCACCTTCACTGGTTCATCCCCTGCAGGGAAAGAGAGCTTCTCCTTTAAGGAGCACCCACAAAGTTTAGGGATTCACTTTAGTTGGATTAGCTGTGCTCATGAACACAGTTTGAACAAATCGTTATGGCTAGTGGGATAGGATGATGTTGACTGGCACAGTTTCCCTCCTCCCAGCTAGAGGGGGGAGTCAGCCCTGCCTAACTTCATGGACTGAGAGTGAGGGAGGGGGGCTGCCCAAGGAAAATGGGGTGTGATTACCCCAAAAGGGAGATGAAAGCAATAGAGATCAACTTCGGTGGCTGAAATAAGTTCTGGGAACTTAACTTCATCTGTCCCCTTCTTTTGCCACTTTCCACCTTTTCTTTGCTGTTTCTCTTTCTTCGTTTATTTAATAACTATTTGAAGGCTTTCCATATATCAGTTCCCATATTTGTACCAGAAATACAACAGACTATTTCAGAAACTGACATTCCCTCAGTGATTTTATAACTGCATACATGTTAAGTGAATGCTTGTTATACCCACACTTTCACCCCTTTGGGCTGAGCCCAATATTAGGCACAGGTGGAAGAGAGGAAGGGAGAAAAGAATGACTTAACCTTTGCCTCTTGGAAAGGAAATAATGAACATGTAATTTTTTTTCTGGCCACACTGCGTGGCATGCGGGATCTCAGTTCCTGACCAAGGACCGGACCTGCGTCCCCTGCGCTGGAAGTGTGGAGTCTTAACCACTGGACCTCCAGGGAAGTCCCAATAATCTTGCAGTTGAGAACACTGATGTGCCTGCTGCATATCAGACCTTGTGCTAAGCACATGGTGTGTATTAGTTTTAATTACCACATAGTCCTATGGAGTGGGCACTATTACTGTGCCCATTTCTCAGATGAGGAAGCTGAGGCACACAGCGTGTGAGTTACTTGTACAAATTTACCCAGCTGGTAAGTAATAGTCCGGGATTCCAACTACCCCAACCACCACCCTGTACTATTTTTATGTTGGGATCACATTATGTGGCCTCAATGTTACAACACTGAGTGATATGTCATCCCTTCCAAAGTGTGGGACACTGATCCCCACAGAGAAGACCAAGGCCAACATAGGCCAGGCAGGTGACATGTAGATGGGAGGAAGAGGCTGGACACCAGAAAAGCAGGGATCTCTTAGCCTCTATCATTTTCTCCCCCCACCCCCGCCCCGCCGCTAGAGGCATGGCCACAGAGAAATATTTCTCACTGTAATAAAAACAGCAGAACAAGCACCACGATAAATGGAAGTGGACCTTTAACTTTGGCTAGTGATGGAGAGATATTAAGGAGTGCTGTAGACTGGGGCAAACTTGGCCTTCATGCCGTCTCAGTGGAGCAGCTGCCATGTAGGAAGGTGAGATTTCCATTGTCAGAGCATCTGACTTTTTTTTGAGAAATACTAAAAATATGGATTTATTTTTTGATGAAACCCCTTGATTTGTAAATGTTGGTATCTAATTCAAAAAATTCCAATACTCTTGTGGGACAAATGAAACCTGCCTGTGAGGCTGCCATCTTGAGATTTCTGGACCAGAAACTTCTTAAAGATAGAGTTCTATAACCACATAAATTAGGGACACCATAGGTGCTGCACCTACCCTTGCAGGTTTATAAAATGCACTAGCAACTGCAATGATTTGAGGTGTCCTGAATAAACACACCTTCGATTTGATGTAACTTTGCATTGCTTAAACATTCTAAACCACAGATGCCTCCCTGGCCTCACTGCACCTCTTCAGCATCCTAGGGACTTGTGTTGTCTGGACCAGTGTCTATTGGTGGCCCCATGTCAGGCTCCAGAGAGGGCACCATTCAGACATGGCCTCCTCTTCCCCAAGTATGATTCCCCCATCCTGCTAGATATCAAGGGATTTCTTTGGTCTTGCAGTTGTCCTGAGGGCATCTGGGGGACATGGCCCCGTGGAGTCCTGACACTCATTTGACACGTGCTCTGGCTACAGTGTTTTCAGCAGCCAGGGCACAGTGTCTCCTGATTGGACAGTCAGCTGGTCCCCGCTGGCGGTGTGATGAGAGCCGCCTCTCGTGGGCTGGTGGCTGCCCAGATCCCATAGCTTCTCTCCATCAGCTTCTTCAGCATTTCCTGGGTGATGGCTCCACCCTTTGACCTGGCATTCTGGCTTCCTCAGCATCTTCTTTTGGCGTCTCTCTGCTTGCATCACCCCCTTTATCCCTCCACATGAAAGAGCCCCGCCTCTCAGGACTAGAGGCAAGCGGCCAGGTGCTTAGGGCACATGCGTAAGGAGGCTCTCATTCCCAGAGCTGACATGGGGCTTGCACGGCACGAGAGGGAGCTCCTCTTTCAGTTCTCACCCTGCGCACCTCTCTCGCCTCAGCTCCCAGACCCTGTGTCTTTCTTTCCTCTCATAATGGCACTGCAGAGCCCATCAGGAAGGGCTTTGACTACCCATTAAACCTGGACTTCTAATCATTAACAATAAATAGAAAATACCCTAGTCTGATATGTCTCTTCCCTTCAGTTTTCATTCTGTCCCGGAGAAGGAAAGCACTGTGGGCTAAAATTCTTTACTGCGGTTAAAAAACAGATAAAAATTTTCTTTAAATCAAAACATGTGCATTTATATCCTCCTATACTTGCGTTGTAAGTCACTGTTGAAATGGTCGAAAACATAGGATTTGGAGTCACATGCTTGATTGGAATCCCAGCCCAGCCAGTTACTGGCAACATGACTTTGACAAATTAATTGAACCCCCTGACTGTCGGTTTCTCGGTCCGACTGGCTATATTTACTTCATAGAGTTGTCGAGGGGGTCAAATTGAATTCGGTGACGTTCACAGAGCATGGCCGGTAATACAGGCCCTTGAACACAAAGTACCAATAAACAGTCTTTCGACGCAACATGTGTTTGCTGTGAATCCACACATGGCAGGCTTTGCTCTACGCTCTAGAATCACAATTGATGCAAGTGTACATCCAGTCCCCGCCCTGGAGCTGCCCACCGTCTGGTGGGGGGAGAAGAGGGATTAAACGAGCAAGAATAGAGGTGATTAAGTGTCCTGTAAGGGGAAATACTAATGTCCAGGTGGTATAAGGTGGGATCTCCCATCAAGCCTGGAGAGTTGGGGACAGTTTCATGTTTAATCGGATTCTTAAGGTCTCAGCCAGGAGAAGGGGGATGGGAGGAGAAAGATGGGAGGAGGGAATGGTCCAGGCAGAGGGGAGAGGCTGTGATGAGAATCCATGAAACAGTCCTTGTTGGTTTTTGCCACTTGAACCTGTAGCGATGTTTCTTTTTAGTTTCACTTTAAATAAAACTGCTAATCCCAGGTGATTTCCAAGTATATCTTCTATTAGGGCCTTTTCAGTGGCACTATTTGACGTGAGGTTTTAGAGAAATGGAGTGACTTTAGCATATCTGAGAGAAATTCCTTTGGGAGAGAGTTTGGGAAAGTCATTAATATAACAGAGAGGAAGTAAAAGGCATCACTGAGCAAGTTCCAATTTCAGATCCCCATTTCTCCTAGCATTATTTTGACCTTTCTCTTCTATTTATTTAAAAAAAATTAAATTTTCGACTGAATTCAGTCCTTCACAATGGGGAACTCTATTATTGCTGACCTGAGTCAAAGCATAATTCAGTCTTCGGTCCCTTGTTCTCTGCAAGTTGATGTGATAGAAATGCAGAGCCTGCTTCTGCAGCTTCTGTAGATACTCCAAAGATATGCCCCCATGAGCTCCCAAACACCCCAACTCCAAACTGGAATAGTCAGTTAGTAATTGGTGATTCTCCCCACTTTGAAATAACAATAATGGTATTAACAAGAACTAGCATTTATTGAGTCGATAACCTGCTCTTCGCTTCCAGTCTCTTCTAATCCGTTCTCCACTTAGTATGGGGTAAGCTTGACAACAACCCACCTTTACTTCCATGATCTCCCCGCTTAAAACTCTTCAATGGCACCCTATTGCTCTTGGGGCCAAGAATAAATTCTTTAATATGGCACGACAGCCTCCTGAAGACAGCTTTCCTGCGTCATCTTACACTAATCGCTGTGTCCTAGCCACACTTGCCCTCTTTTTGGTCCTAAAATGGGACATGCTCCCGTCTGCCTCAGGGCCTTTGCACATACAATTCCCCTCACTTAGGGTGACCAACTGTCTCAGTTTGCCAGGACTGAAGGGCTTCCTGTGCTGTGGGATTTACAGTGCTAAAACCAGGGAAGTCTGGACAAAGCAGGATACATTGACCTCCCTACCCGCAAGGAGAACTCTTTCTTCTGTGTTCCCATCTCTCTTCACTCCAGTTAACTCCTGCTCTTCTTTGAGCTCCCAGCTCAAGTGTCACTTCCTCCAGGAAGCCTTTCCTGACTACTTGGGCTAGATTGGAATATGCAGCCTATCAGAACACTATTATTTTCCTCCAAAGCATTTATTTGAGTTTTTCATCTCATGGTCACACAAATAACTTGTAAAATTAAGCTGTGTCTTCTCTGACAAGGGAGAGCTCCAGGAGGATTGGGACAGTCTGAACGGTCCATAACAGTGAGCAAATACAACAGCACAGTGCTTAGTACATGCTTGGCGCTCAATTAGTACAAGTACAGTGAATGGGCCCCTGTTGTGAGCTGGATGCAATGCTGTATACGTTACATAAATTATTGTAATCCCATTTCATCCCTATGGGATAGATATTGTCATCATTCCCATATTGTAGATGTGGGAGGTGAGGCTTAGTGAAGTTAATGATGTTTTTATGGCCACCCAGTGGGAAAGTGGTAGACCCTGGATTTGAACCATGCACTCTGACTCCAGAGCCTGAAGGACGCTTAACAAAAAGCCGCATGGTTAATGTTGTAATAAAAGCATTGCTTACGTATTTTATGGTGCTGCTGTCTACATTTATGAATGTGTGTGCGTGTGTGCGTGAGTGCAGCATTCCAGCCGCAGCCCCTCCTGCCTTCCTTGCAGGCCCATCGGTGACCTGCCTGGGACCCTGCCCGGGAGGAGCGTTTTGGAAATTGCCTCTACTGACCATGGCTGATGCTGGGTAGGCCAGTGTAGACAAGCCAGCGCACTGTCAAAGGTCCCAAGTTGGGCTTCCCTGGTGGCGCAGTGGTTGAGAGTCCGCCTGCCGATGCAGGGGACACGGGTTCGTGCCCCAGTCCGGGAAGATCCCACATGCCGTGGAGCGGCTGGGCCTGTGAGCCACGGCCGCTGAGCCTGCGCGTCCGGAGCCTGTGCTCCGCAATGGGAGAGGCCACAACAGTGAGAGGCCCGCGCTCCGCAAAAAAAAAAAAAAAAAAAGGTCCCAAGTTAATTTCAGCATCCCAGAGACAAGGGGTGGGGGAAGCTCGTCTTTTGGGCTCCCTGCTGGTGGACAGCCTTGCCTGGCATTCACCAGCAAACTGTCCATAAGTCTGATGCCAGGTCAGTTAGATGAGCAACAGTGGGACATGACTGTCAGAAGGATCTTAGTTCACTTGTTCCTTCATTCACACAACAGATACTTACTGAGGACCTACTACATGCAGGAAGAGGGCTACGGAAATGATAGAAACAAATGAAAATCCCTGCCCTCATGAAGCTTCTATTCAAGTGGGCTGATGTGGACAATGAAGAATAAAATGTTTATCTGAGGCTAAGTGCTATGGAAGTGGGAGGGCGGGGAAGGGGTAGGTTGTGCTGAGTGTCTGGGTGGGTGTCTGTGTGTACAGCTTTAATCCATGTGATCAAGGAAGGCCTCTCTGAGAAGATAAGGCATGAGCAAAGGCTTGAAGGAGGTCAGGGAGGGAACCACCTGGATATTTGGCGGATGAGCTCCCCAGGCAGCGGGAACGGCGAGCGAAAAGACCCTGAGGTGGGGTTAGAAAGACTGAAGACCAGTAAAGAGACAGTGTGGGCAGAGTGGAGAAAGTAGGGCTGGGTGGGGATAGCAGGAGGTGCAGAGGAGAAGCACCGTAGTGGGTGTGGAAGACCCGACCACCTGACACCTTGCCAGACATTGTCACAATTTTGACCCCTCCTCTGAGGCAGGTGCGAGCTAGGGGTGAATTGGGGGGGCAGAGGAGAGATTTGATCAGGTACACTTTGAAAGAAATTGATGGTGAGTCTATGCAGCGGGGCTGGTTATGCAGCTTTAGAATGGATATGGTAGATTTGTGCGGTGTCGTGTGCCGGTTTTCTTACTTGACCTGCTCATTCATTTTTGAACAGATATTTGTGTGCCCACTATGAGTAAGCCTTGTGCTGGTGGCTGCGGATGAAATGGTAATTGAAGCACATGACAGCCCTGATTTCATGGGGCTTAAAGTCTAGAAGAAGAGCCAGATTAAAGATAAGTAAGCATGGGGACTTCCCTGCAGGTCCAGTGGTTAAGACTTTGCCTTCCAATGCAGGGGGTGCGGGTTCGATCCCTGGTCAGGGAGCTAAGATCCCACATGCCTCGGGGCCAAAAAACCAAAACGTAAAAGAGAAGCAATATTGTAACAAATACAATAGAGACTTTAAAAATGGTCCACATCAAAAAAAAAAAAAAAAAAAGATAAGTAGGCACGAAAAACCAACAAACAAAATAATTCCACTTCTAGGCGTGTACCCCAAATAATTGAAGACAAGTATTCATATAAAAACTTGGACATGAATGTTCATAGCGACACTATTTACAGTAGCCAAAAGGGTGGAAACAGCCCAGTTGTCCATCAAGTGATGAATAGCTAAACAAAATGGGGTATATACATACAATGGAATATTATGCAACAATGTGGATGAACCTTGAAAACATTATACTAAGTGAAAGAAGCCAGACACAAAAAGCCACATATTGTATGATTCCGTGGATATGAAGTATTTAAAAGAAGTAAATCCATAGAGACAGAAAGCAGATTAGTGGTTGCCAGGGGCTGGGGGAAGTGGGGAAAAGGGTGAGATGCCTAATGGCTTTCCTTTTGGGGTGATGAAAATGTTTTGGAACTAGATAGAGGTGGTGGTTGCACAATATTGAGAATGTACTAAATGCCACTGAATTGAACACTTTAAAACGGTTAATTTTATGTTATGTGAATTTTTCCTTTTTAAAAAAAATCTAAGTAAATCACTGTGCCAACATGTATAGATTTTAAGCGCTATGAAGGAAATAAATAAGATGATGTGATAGTAAGACAGATAGGGAGAGTGGCCGGCTCGGCATACAGGGTATGCTGTCATGTGAGAAAAGCAAAGGGAAGAAATAGGTGTTAGTATGTTTCCATTTGTAAACATTCATTTGTATACAAGTGACAAATTTCTGGACAAATAGACCAGAAACAACAGTGGTTGTTTTGGGGGAAGGGAGGTAGGGATCTGAGCTGGGATCAGAGGAGGAAAATTTACTTTTTATTTCTGTGGGTCTCTTTATTTTATTTTCAGAGAATTGTTTATTATGGACAAATATAAACACACACACACAAATAACAGAGTACCATGAATTGTGATGTAGCAATTGCTCAGCTCAGGCAATATTCGTTCGTTGCCAATCTTGGTTCATCTGTGTCCCCACTAAATCATTTTGAAGCAAATCCCATTTTATTTATATTCAATACATATTCTAGTATGTCTAAGAGGTAAGGATTTGTTTTTAAAACATTATATATTAAGTGTGATAATAGTGTGTTAACAATAATAGTTTTACTTTTTATTATATATATTTAGTTTTACTATTTGATTAAAATTATCTTTTTATATTTAATTGTTTTAAAAGAGAGGCAGGATCCTTTTTGGTTCTTTGGTTCTTTTTTCTGAATGTGATCTGCTAAGAGGTTGAGTGCAGCGATTCATGCATCCCACTGACACGTCAGCCCTGTGATTTAAGAACAGAGGTTTTAGCATCAGCCAGGTTCAAATCTTACCTTTCCTACTTGTTCTCTATCTGACCTTACCTTCTTTGAGTTGTCCTTTCCTCATGTAAAGTAAGTAAAATGAGTATCTGGCTCATTGTGAGAATTAAATGAAATTTTGCAGGAAAGGATGATAGCCTTTAGCATGGTCGTGAGACATAAGACACACTCTAGAAGACTTACTTTGTTTTATAACTGGCTGTCCTGTAATAGTTTAGTTGCAAGTCTGGATTCTGGAGCTCACATCCCTATCTCTTAGCTGGGTAACATTTTAAAAGGGATCAAATGTGCATATAATGTGTTCAACTCAAAATATGGTAGCTAGAATTATTACTTTATACTTAACGCATAGCAATTTTGTATCACAAAAATAGCTGCACCCTAGTTCGGGATGGAAGAGCATCAAGTTCCCCAAAGATGCTGAGGTTCAGTTCCCACAGATAGCACTGTCAGATTGAAAAATCAGGACGCGCATTCACTCTTGAGTGGAATCTATGCTTGAGTTTGTAGTGACAGGAGAGAAGAGAGGGTCAGCCCAACTCCCATAGCATTCTAATCAGCTCCCCTTTCCCTTGGGGGGAAGGGTCAGCTCACGCAGTAAAATGCAAGGATCTTTGTTTTTTTTGTGGCTTTGGTGTACAAAGGATGAGAAAAGCTATAAGGGCTACAACTTCTGGAATTCTGTTCATCTGTAAACTTCAGGAAAAAGTTTATCATTTCCCTTTCTTCAAGTATCATCCCTTTTGTGTCCAGGGATGGGGTTTTCTTGTCAATTGGGGGATAATAACATTACTCCCCTTTAGAAGCATGTCTTTACGTGAAAAGGTATGTGAAAGCACTTAGCACTGATGCAGAGTACTCATGCAGAAAAATGAGTTGTTGTTATAACCGTCATTGTGATCATGATATGCGCACAGGTAATTGTGACACAAAGCAGAGAGCAATGAGCATCTTATGAAAATACAAATGAGAATCGGGTGGGAGTTTCTAGAAGAAAGGGTTTGCTTCCAACTTGGAAGTGGACGACAGGGGTCTTGAGAAAAGGAAATTAACAATGATTCTAAGGGGTGGAGGGGATTTCAAATGACCCTTGAATGACAAGAAGTGTTCGGACATGTGAAAATGAGGGGAATGTAGAAGAAACCAGTGCAGTGTGACCAGAGATATTATGAGGTGTGTGTAAGAAGTTTGGCTTCACTAGAGTGTGGATTCCACGAACAGGGAATGGTAAGAATTAAAGTGGGAATTACAGATCATGACTGAGTCATGGAGGGCCTTGAATGTGAGGCTGAGAGAGATTTTAATCTCTGGGCCAGTGGTTCATAAACTTCTGCCTTGACACACCTGATGGATGGTACGCATATATGTGACTCTCCCCTCTGGGAAGAGTCAGGGCTTTGCACAATCCGGTGTAATTCCATTCCTTCCTCTTCTATTTAAGGGAACCTATCAGAAGGCAAGTGAGTGAGAATGACATTTTCAGAGGGATGGATCCCATCTGATTCATTTTGAACAAATTAATCCTTCCCAGACTTTGGGTTCTAGTTATAATTTAGAGGTAGTAGATTATATGATGGTTGAGAAGATGATCTCAGGGGCCAGATTGCTTGGGTTTGATCCCTGACTCTTCATCTTACTACCGGGATGACCTTGGGCATAATACTTAATCCCTCTGTGCCTTTATGTCCTCATCTGTTGAATGTGGAAAACATATTACCTACGTCATAGGGTTGTTGGGAGGATTAAATGAAGTATCGTCTGTGACATGCTTTACATAGACTAAGTGCTTTGAAAGTGTTAGGTGTTACAGTTTGTAAGTCACTGATGCCTCACGCCTGGTGCATGCCATTGGCTCTCAGCTGTAGGGTGTTGAGCAGAATGATGGCAAGATCAAAGGTGCAGAATGGGCAAGCAGCACAGAACAGAGTAAGAGTGTGGGCTCTGGAGTCAGCCATGTTTGAACCCTGAATTTATCTCTCACTGGCTATGTGGCCTTGAATGGGCAGAGTAAATTCTCTAAGCCTCAGGCTCTTTCCTTTTCTGTAAAATGAATACAGTAATAACAGCACCTACTTCACAGACTGGTTGTGAGGATTTAGTGAGATGAGGCATGTGAAGCACCTGTCATAGTCCCTGATGAGTCTGTTAGCTGTCTGCTGCTGTGTAACAAGTGACCACAAACTTTGCCACTTAAAATTAACAACTCACAGTGTCATCTCACAGTTTCTGTAGATACTGCCTACTGGGTTCTCCACAAGGTTGCCATCAAGGTGTCAGCAAGGGCTGGGTTTTCATCCAAAGGCTTGACTGGGGAAAGATACAGTTCCACATTTACATGGTTGTTGGCAGAATCAGTTTCTCACTGGCTGTCGGTAGGAGACCACCTTCAGCTCCTAGCTAATTGCTGGCCCGAGGCCACCCTCAGTGCCTGGACACATGGACCTCCCTTGAAATGACAACATGCTTCACCAAAGTTATCAAGGGAGATAGTTTCTTCCAAAGTGGGCATTGAATTCTTATTTAATGTAATTGCATATGTGTCATCACATCATTCTGTCACCGTTGCCATTTCTGTTGATTAAAATCAATTCACAGATCTTGCCTGCACACTATGATAAGGATTACACAGGGCTGTGACCCTCAGAAGGTTGGGGTTATGGCAGCCACCTACATAATACATACCTGATACATTCTTGCCGTAAGAAATGAATTTGGCAAGCAGAAAGCGTCAGGAGGACAGGAGTTCACTCCTTCTATTTTTGTATTCCAAAGCATAGCGCCTTTCGTATGGTGGATTTTCATTAAATACCATTTGGATAAATGATAAAAATGTGAATTTCCCAGAATGCTTTCCCTGCCCCAAAAGTAGGCTAGTGCAGTCCAGATGGGGCCATATCAGTCAGTATAGGCTTGGTATTCTGTAGTAGCAAAACAACTTCAAAATCTCAGTGGCTTAATAGTGGTTTATTTCTTGTTTATTCTGCATATCGACTGAGGGGTGACCAGGGGGATTTACCTATAGTCTTCATTCAGGGACCCCCTTCTGGTGGCGTAGCCACTATCCGGAATATTGCTAGTAACTATGGCAGAGGAAAAAGGGGAATTTTGAAGGGTCTTAACCTAGTAAATAAATAATTTGTTCCAAAGTGCCTCACATTACTTCCATCCAAGCTCATTGGCCAGAAGTAATATCCCATGGGCCCACTCACCCCAGGGAACAAGGTGGTGTAATCATATCTTGCACTCAAGAGGCAGAGAGTCAGGGGTATTTGGTGACCGGCACTGTTGACCACCCCAGATGGATAATGAACTGAGAAATCAGAGAACAGTGCTTCTGACTACTTAGAGCTTTGCATAAGTGGCCTGGACTTTGTCTGACATTCCACATCAATTCTCCACCCTTCTTCTTTGGTCCTGTGCCCCTGGATGATGACCTTCCCAGAATGCATCACCTGGACTCCCTCTAACCTCTGGTTTCTGGTTAGATTCAGCCGAAGAGTGACCTGTAGGAGTTTAGAGGATGAAAAAGAGGTATTTGGGTTATTTATCTTCCTGGTTTCCTTTCCCCTTCATCTCTGTCCACAGCTCACGTCAGGCAGCACCCCACACACAGCTAGAGCTTTTGGTGGGTTCTGCTAGCAGCTGCGTTTATATGCCATTTCCCTTCTAAGGTGGCCCAGTCCTACCCTAGTGCCTGGATGCCTCCCTATCCTCTGTTGCCCCTGAAAACTATGCCCAGAGCTTTGTAAATAATCTCTTCCCTGAACTCTTTTCCGTTACCGCTTTGAATGGGCTGTTCTCACTAGGATCCTGACTAATAACTCTAACTCGTTGCCTTTTGACAACAACAGAATGATGTAAACGCTTCGTGTTTCCTGTGGTTGGTTTTTAGGCATGTGAATTCCTATAGAGTTATATGGAAACTACTCAAAATGATTAGGCTAAAGATATTCCAGAAAACACATTGGCTGGAAGCTATGTCAGTCTCAGACCTCGTTTTTTGGGGAAGATCCTGTTGGACATTCTCCCACCTACGAACTTCTCTGATTGTTCTTATGAGACACCTATTTTCTTGACACTAAACTCTAAATTCTTAGTGTCTGGATTATGTGTCTAACTTTTCTGAGCTTGAAGTCAGTTGGAAAGAACACAGATGCTTAAAGTGATGTAGTCAATTGCATGAATGGCCCCAGTGCTTCGTTTCTCCCTGGATTCATGCCCTTTGCAGCCACTTTGCAAGTTATTTTCTCTAAAGAAGCAGAATATGTTTCCCTGCCCCAGACCTTGGGTCTGTCTGCATGATTTGCTTTGGCAAACTAAGTGTTAGTGGCCATGGTGCAAAGTCCTGAAAATGCTTCTGTCCTTTCACTGGCCCTCTTGCACCTCAGCTGTTGCCACGAAGACAACGTATCTGGCTGCCTTGCTGGTCCAGGAGGAGGGTGAACTAAAGACACGTGGAACACACTGCTCCCCTCCATTCCAGTCTTGTTCTGCCGACTCACTGAGCTCAGCTGAGGTCAGTAAAGTCATAGCAGGGCCACGACCCACACGACCGTGGGAATAAACAGTCAGTGGCTTGTAGTGCAGAATTACTGTGGCCATAACCAAGTGGTGATGAGAAACAAACGAGTTCACTGCTTATTCTTCAGTTCGTTCCACTCACAGGATTAAGTACCTACTCCGGGGAAGGCACTGGGGTGACAGTCGTGAATAAGCCAGACGTGGTTCCTAACCTCGGGTCTGCCCCTCCTCAGCTCACTCGCTGCCACTCGAATGTCAGAGTTTCCCGCAACTGTGGACAAGTCTTGTGTTATATCGTTTCATGTCATCCTGCACTCTCTCCTCGAGGCTGTGTTTCTTCCGGGTGTTTTTGATTGCAGGTGATAGCAACTCAGACTGACTTGAACCAAGAGAGGAAAAAGGACTTATTGACTTATGTAACTGAGAAGGTCAGGGAGGATAGCTCAAGGCACAGGTGGATTCAGGGTCGTGAGGACTCCATCCATGTCTCTGTGTCAGCCGTTCCTCCTCAGCCTGGCTCAAATCTCAGACAGGCTTCCGGCTGAGGGTCGCTGCACCAGCAGCTTCCACACTGGTCTCATCCCTGGAGAGACCCTTATCGTCTTGGAACAAATCACAGAGGCGGATGGCCATGCCTAGAGCATGCGTGTATCCCTAGAGCCCGGGATACCTAAGAGTGGGCGAGGTGGGTTTCCAAAATTGTAGGAAGAGAAGAGGAAGGTTCTTCTATTAGTAAAGGAGAGAATGGGGCTTCGAGATGCAGAACCAATAGGGTGGAGATTATTGCAATTTCATGATGTCATGTTTTATGTATTCCCCTTTATTATCTTAGCCTCTCCCACTGGACTGCAGGCTGCATGAAAGGCAAAATGTGCATCTCTTCTGCTCACCTCTAGATTTCCAGTCTCCTATATAGTCTGGTACGTATTAGGAGATCAGTGAATATTTCTCTTTAAAATCTTTATTATTTTTATTTTCTCAAAGAGACATTTTTCTTTAGATATGCCCTACCTTCCCTTTATTTTCTCCCCAGGTTTATTGCAATATGATTGACATACAGCACTGTGTAAGTTTAAGGTGGACAGCATGATTTGACCCACATACATCAAGAAATGATGACCACGAGTTTAGTGAACACCCATTGTCTCATATAGATACAGAATAAGAGAAAAAGAAAAAAATGTTTTTCACTTGTGATGAGAACTCTTAGGATTTGCTCTTTTAACAGCTTTCGTATATACCATACAGCAGTGTTAATTTTGTTAATCATGTTGTACATTCTTGAATGAGCAAATGAAGTCTGTAGTCTGTTGGGAAAAGATTAAGGTAAAACATGGTCAAATTCAATGAGTTACCTCAGATTTGGAGGGCAAGAAATGCAGAAAAATTTTGTTTATAGTAATTCAGGCACTGTGTTAGGATGAGATTTATATGTGACCATTTAAGAATCTAAAACTTTGGCAAGAAGTATAGTAGTAAACAAAAGGCACCCCTCCCCCACGTCTCCCTCTTCATCTTGGTAGTACAGCTGGTAGGATGCACAGTATTAATGTTCTGTAGACCACTGGGATTTGTGTGTATATGCATTTACACACACCTATGCACAGAGACACACAAATGGTGTGGAGAGTATTGTAGAACCACTTGGGGGAAAATAACTAAATTTATTTTTCATCTATTCCTTTCAGCCTAGTCTTGTTTATTGTGTCCACTTAATGTGCTGATATTATACATTTTAAGAAGCGTGGCAGCTGTTTTAAGCAGCATAAAAGCTGGGCTGTCAATGGAATTCTAGGGAGCTGATATCTTCAAGGGCGTGGAGAAGAAAAGGTGCTGGGAAGAGCTGAGGCTTGGAGGAAAGTCTGCATTGATTTGGGTGTGTGATTCTGGTGAAAGGTTTTGGTCTGTGAAAATCCAAGCTGTCTTGTCCAGGGGATGGTGGGGGAGGGGTGTTTTCACAATTAGAGTACCCGGACAGATCATCCCCAAAGGGAAAAAAAATGAGCATCAGATGTTATCTCCCCACTTTTGCTTCCTATAACTTTCCTGATAGAATTAAACCAATCTTAGGGCAGAACACATGTTCCATATTTTGAATGGATTTACTAGAAATAATTCCCTAAAGAGAAATTATGTAGATGACTTATACTCTTCCAAAAGAATATTCTCTCTTAAAAATAGCTTTTGTTCCCCTTGAAGACATGCAATAACATATCCTGCATATTACCCAACAATATCGTGCATGTCACTTACAATTAACTGCCCAGACTGCGTTCTTAGATTACATCAAGAGGTAGTAAGGGGTGCATTAAGAGGGCAGGTTCTGGAGCTGAAGTCGAATCCAGCCCTCCCTCTTACTCAGTGTATGATCTTGGCCAGCTACTTAATCTCTCGTGCCTCAATTTTCTCATCTGAACAGTGGGAATAATAATGGTGCATATATTATGGACTCATCATGAAGATTAAATACATTAATAAAAATAAAGCACTCATAATAGCACTCAGCACATAGATTACATTATGCATGGTGGCCATTATTATCACATCAGTGCCCAGGAGAAGAGGGAAAATGTTTTGACTTCTCCACCTTCCATTTTTGATCAGACTTGGTCCTCTCTTCTTCAAATGCAAGAATAGATGGAAAGCGGGTCAAAGTGAGGATGGACAGGTTGGGAGCCACAGTGAACATTATCTGCATAGGGAAATGAGTGAATTCATCTCTTTGTTTCTATTTCTCTTCCTTCATGGTTTGGCCAGTTGTCTTGTCTCCCAGTTTATGGCAGTGGCCACCTAACCTGACTCCCTGCCTCCAAACGTATCCCCTTATTTCCATCTTTTAGGTTTCTATCATAAATAAATTTATTTATCAGATATTTTAATTATGTTGCTGCATTGCATTAAAAACCTTGAATGTTTCCCCAGTTTGAAATTCAAACTCCATAGCCTGGCATTCAATTATCTTTGCAAAATGGCCCCAGTCCCTCCTTCTGGTACAGCCGTCCTTCCCCATGATTCATAGATTCTCACCATGCTAGAAATACTAGTCACCTCCTGAAATGCACAAGCTTTCATTCTTCCATATCCTTGCCTGGCTATTTCTCTTGCCTGAATGCCATTTTCAAGCAAAAAAAAAAAAAAAAAAAAAAAAAAAAAACAACAAACAGGAAGAATAAAACCTATCCTTGTCAATTATTATTATTATTAAAATCTGAGATTAGCCTCAACCATGCCATCCTTACTTTGTCTTTCCCCAAAAGAATCCTGTTGAAAAAAATTACATATACAAATATCTGAATAGAGAGAGGTACCGAAGCCAAGAATATAGTTAAAATATATAATGATGATCCCCGCGAATGCTTACCATATGCCATAAACTACAAAGTGTTTCTGATGTAGAGTCTCACAACCTCATGAGACAGGTGCAGTGTGTTACACTGTATTGTGTTCACAGTTCACCTACCAGAATTCAACTGTAAACACTCCGTGGGGCAGAAACAATGTAAATTGTACAGCTGATACCGCCAGCGATTCTAAGGAATGCATCTCTGCCTGGAATAAGCATGTAGGAATGCAAGAAATTCACCTCTTTTAGTCTTTGACCATTTTGTCATCTTCAAGGATCTCATACAATCATTCCAGAACATGACGATTTACATATTTCATACGGCATGCCCACTAAGTGTAAACTGTGACTTTATCTGGAGCGCTGCTGTAGAAGCAGTAACTTATTCCAGCTCTGGAGGGAAGATCTACATTGAACTTGGATGAGACATGTGGGCGATCATGTGATTTTTTTCATCCAAACCAAGACACTTTTGACCTTACAAGAGGATACTTTTAATAATTATGTAGGGACAAAAGGCATGAAGTCGGACTGCCCCAATCAGACTGGGACTGCTCCTCTCTGCTCTCCTCCACGTGAGGATTTGATGGGAAGGTGGCTGCCTGCAAACCAGGAAGAGGACCTTCACCAAATCCATTGGCACCTTGATCTTGGACTTCTCAGCCTCCAGAACTGTGGGAAGTAAATGATTGTTGTTTAAGGTACCCAGTCGGTGCTATATTTTTGTTATAGCAGCCTGGACGGACTAAGACACCTAGGGGCCTCTGTCCTGTGTGGGTCAAATGCAGCAGTATGAGAAGATCAGACTGCCTCACTCCCTTGCTTAATACAACCCACCCGCCATGGTTCCTTGTGTCCCCCGGCACGGAGCAAAGTAATGCACGCTTCCTGCCAGAGGTAAGATCCGCCGAGATCTGTCTCTGGCAGACTGTTCCAGTGTCTCTCCTTCTCCTGAATTGCTCTGACCGCGCTGGACTTCTTGTTCTTTCAGCAGATCAACTTTTTCCTAGTTAGGCCCCCTTGCACTTTCCTGTGCCCAGGACAACCGCCTTCACCTCATCATCTCCAGGTGGATGCCTGCTAATCCTTCAGAAATCTGTATGGCCTTTCTGTCTAAAGTGGGTGACCCCCCTTCATGCCCCAACAGCTTTCTGTAACCCACATATGCTGCTTGTCTTCTAGCCCTTCACAATGTTTGTAATTTAATTTTTTCACTTGTTTGTTTTTTCCCCACGCTGTGGACTATAAACTTCATGAGGGCAGCGTTCGTGTCAGTCTGTTTTTCACTCTTTGCCTAGCACTGGGCTTTGTTTATAGTAAATATTCCACATGTTTTTGCTGAATGAATGTTCAGTCACATCAGGATTGCCAGTGTGCCATGCAGAAAAAAGACCACACAATTTCAAAAAGTTTTTATTCCATACTTGATTATTAAAGAACAATATCTCTCCCCAGAGCAGGTCTATAGCATCCAGCTAGGTCTTATACCTACTAAAAGTAAAATGTCTGTATTTTATTTAGAATTAAAATCAGAAATGAAGGAAAGATGGCCCTTTCACTCCAGCCCCTCTGCCTCTTTGCCCTACCATGAACACGTGGGGCATGCTGCCTCAGGACCTTTGCACCTGCTGTTCCTTCTGCCTACAACACTCTTCCCTCAATATCAAGAAGACCTGATTCTTCATCCATGTCAGATCTTATCCCTGAAGCTTTTCCTGACCACCTATAACTTCTGTCCTGCCAGGTACCAACTGTGCTCTCTACAAAAGAGGGAGGAAACTTAGGGAGGTTGAAATTCAGCCCACACTCTACCTTTCGTGAACTCCTGATGGAGGAGGAAGAGACCTCTTTTTCTAATTGATCCACCTAGAAGGGGGTGCCTTTACATGACGCAAAGATGCTCTTTGTGCTGAACACCCTAATAGTGGGATGAAAATACTGCCAGGTTATATTATGAAGGCATAAGCAACAAAAAAGCCTCACACTTCCATGAAACTAAGATAAACCTGAAATTCCCTCCTGATGGCTCCTCTGGAAAACCATTTCTTCTCTGAGGCTTCCTGGGGTATCTCTCTTAAATATAAGTTTGCCAGGAACATCATGGCTTGAGAATAAATATTTCCCAAGCAGCTTTGGTAGACTTTTCCAAATCTGCACTACTCTTTTTTTTTTTTTTTAAACTAGATCCTTACTCTATCTACAATTCCCCTTTCTTCTTTGCCTTTAATATTTATTTATTTATTTTTGGCTGTGTTGGGTCTTCGTTTCTGTGCGAGGGCTTTCTCTAGTTGTGGCAAGCGGGGGCCACTCTTCATCGCGGTGCGCGGGCCTCTCACTGTCGCAGCCTCTCTTGTTGCGGAGCACAGGCTCCAGACGCGCAGGCTCAGTAGTTGTGGCTCACGGGCCTAGTTGCTCCACGGCATGTGGGATCCTCCCAGACCAGGGCTCGAACCCGTGTCCCCTGCATTGGCAGGCAGATTCTCAGCCACTGCGCCACCAGGGAAGCCCCTGCACTACTGTTAAAAAAACAAATTATTTGAACAAGTCTTTATGCAACATTTTAAGCTTGGCATTAACATTTTTGTTTAGGCATAATTTATAGCAACTCAAGTGTTTAAATATCCCAGTGTACACCAGTGTTGGAGAGTGGGATGCCCCTTTAATTATTGAGATTCAACCTGAGACTGATAGAACTATTAAGACTGAAATTCAGTGCCGGCCTGGAATGATGCTACTAAAATTGAAAGATAATTCCCTAGTCTGTCAGCCTCACCATCACTACTAAATTTCCTCGCAATGAAAAAAGGTGTAACTCGGAAGCCCAGCCGACTGGAGACTTAACGATTGCCTAGGAAAACCAGATCTGGAGCCCACGTGGCCCCAATCCCCCTAAACTGATTACCTTGGTGTCTTTTAAGGTTTGGGCGCTAATTTAATTGCTGTGTACAACCCCAGGAAAGGGGATACGAATCCACTTAAATCCTCACTGTTAAATAAAACCCTCGAGGAAATTACTGGCAACTGAGGGGTTTGCAGAGGAAGCATCACCAGCAAAGACCTCATTCAAGGTAGTTGCACCCCATTCCCTTGATGAAATGAGTACTTTTTTAGCTTCCCCACTGGGTAGCCCAGTTATCACGTTTGGCCATAAAACACAGTCATTTTTATACGTTTTATTTCAAAAACATGTTTTGCAGCAGTTAGATCTGTAACGCATTCATAGGTGGCTGCCTTTATTGGATCAATCAATGCCATCGATTTCCCTTTAAATGCAAAGATTGGACAGTTCAGTTTTAATTGTGGATCTGGTTGCAAGGGCTGTCTCTTGGAGCCAGGCATTTCTGTTTTTCCCCTAATAGGTCACCTTATACTGATGAACATTGGCTGGGTTGGACCTTCCTTGGTTACCATTTCCCCCTTAATGTCAGACACGGAGGCAAGGGAGAAGGTGCACACAAGTGGCTGACAGAGGGAAGCATTTTTGCAAGGTTCTAATATCTGGGTTAGGTGTTTTGTTATGTCTTAATAAAGGAGTTAAAGCGAAGGTTAAGCTAAAGTGCCCTGGGGAATCTTTTTTTTTTTATGTCTTTATTGGAGTATAGTTGCTTTACAATGTTGTGTTAGTTTCTGTTGTACAACAAAGTGAATCATCTGTAAGTATACATATATCCCCATATCCCCTCCCTCTTGCGTCTCCCTCCCACCTTCCCTATCCCACCTCTCTAGGTCATCACAAAGCACTGAGCTGATCTCCCTGTGCTATGCAGCTGCTTCCCACTAGCTATCTATTTTACATTTGGTAGTGTATATATGTCCATGCCACTCTCTCACTTTGTCCCAGCTTCCCATTGCCCTGCTGTGTCCTCAAGTCCGTTCTTTATGTCTGTGTCTTTATTCCTGCCCTGCCACTAGGTTCATCATTACCGTTTTTTTAGATTCCATATATGTGCGTTAGCATACGGTATTTGTTTTTCTCTTTCTGACTTACTTCACTCTGTATGATAGACTCTAGGTCCATCCACCTCATTACAAATAACTCAATTTCGTTCCCTTTTATGGCTGAGTAATATTCCATTGTATATATGTGCCATATCTTCTTTGTCCATTCATCTGTTGATGGACATTTAGGTTGCTTCCATATCCTGGCAGTTGTAAATAGAGCTGCAGTGAACATTGTGGTACATGTATCTTTTTGAATTACGGTTTTCTCAGGGTATATGCCCAGTAGTGGGATTGCTGGGTCGTATGGTAGCTCTATTTTTAGTTTTTTAAGGAACCTCCATACTGTTCTCCATAGTGGCTGTATCAATTTACATTCCCACCAACAGTGCAAGAGGGTTCCCTTTTTCTCCAGCATTTATTGTTTGTAGATTTTTTGATGATGGCCATTCTGACCAGTGTGAGTTGATACCTCATTGTGGCTTTGATTTGCATTTCTCTAATGATTAGTGATGTTGAGCATCTTTTCATGTTTGTTGGCAATGTGTGTGTCTTCTTTGGAGAAATGTCTATTTAGGTCTTATGCCCAGTTTTGGATTGGGTTGTTTGGTTTTTTTTTGATATTGAGCTGCATGAGCTGCTTGTATATTTTGGAGATTAATCCTTTGTCAGTTGCTTCATTTGCAAATATTTTCTCCCATTCTGAGGGTTGTCTTTTCGTCTTGTTTATGGTTTCCTTTGCTGTGCAAAAGCTTTTAAGTTTCATTAGGTCCCATTTGTTTATTTTTGATTTTATTTCCATTACTCTGGAGGTGTGTCAAAAAAGATCTTGCTGTGATTTATGTCAAAGAGTGAAGGAGGCAAAAGACCTGTATGCGGAAAACTATAAGACACTGATGAAAGAAACCAAAGATGATACAAACATATGGAAAGATATACCATGTTCTTGGATTGGAAGAATCAATATTGTGAAAATGACTGTACTACCCAAAGCAATCTACAGATTCAATGCAATCCCTATCAAATTACCAATGGCATTTTTCACAGAACTAGAACAAAAAATTTTACAATTCATATGTAAACACAAAAGACCCTGAATAACCAAAGCAATCTTGAGAAAGAAAAACAGAGCTGGAGGAATCAGGCTCCCTGACTTCAGACTATACTACAGAGCTACAGTAATCAAGACAGTATGGTACTGGCACAAAAACAGAAATATAGATCAATGGAACAGGATAGAGAGCCCAGAGATAAACCCACGCACATATGGTCACCTTATCTTTGACAAAGGAAGCAAGAATATACAATGGAAAAAATGCAGCCTCTTCAGTAAGTGGAGCTGGGAAAACTGGACAGCTATATGTAAAAGAATGAAATTAGAACACTTCCTAACACCATACACAAAAATAAACTCAAGATGGATTAAAGACCTAGATGTAAGGCCAGACACTATAAAACTCTTAGAGGAAAACATAGGCTGAACACTCTTTGGGGAATCATTTTAAAAGGGTGTAATGAGTTTGTAATATAAAACCACCTGTCTTAGGGGAAGGGGTACCCTGGGGTCACTAATGTTTTCAGCTCATTGATAGAGGCCCCCTCCCACCTCAGGGCCTTTCCTCATAGTTTACCCATGCGTTGCTTTATTTGGGTCTGTTCACTCACTGAATTACTGATTCATTGACCTAAAGCCAGAACCAAGTGAGCTAAATACTGGCTTGTTAGCTGTGTGACCTTGGCCACGTCTCCTTATCTGTATTCCTCATGGATCAATCAGGAGTAATACTAAGTACCTCCTGGGGCTTTACCAGGGTTGATTAAAATAATGCATATGAAAGCTTGGGCTGATGCCTCATAATAGGGAGGACATACTAAATATTAGTTATTATTATTTTTATTTTTTAATATTAAATCTTGTCTTCTTTGTCAGTACATTAGTCCTTATACCTTACATTTTTATGTAGAAGCCATATTCTTTTTTTCTAAACTTTTTATTTTATATTGGAGTGTAGTTGATTAACAACATTGTGTTAGTTTCAGGTGTACAGCAAAGTGATTCAGTTTTATTTATTTAATTTAATTTTTTGGCCACACTCTGTGGCATGCGGGATCTTAGTTCCCCAACCAGGGATCGAACCTGTGCCCCCTGCATTGGGGGTGCAGAGTCTTAATCCCTGGACCACCAGGGAAGTCCCAGTTATTATTATTATAGGGTGTCAGGGCAGAGGGGAGCAGTGACCTATGTAGGTTCCATCCCCAGGTAGCCATGCTTGGTGGATCCTGTGTCTCAGGCACAATTCTGTGTATTTTACAAATAAGCATTTCTTTAACTCTCAGATCAATCCCACAAGGGAGGCACAGTGATTATTGTCCCATTTTATGGATGATGAAACTGATGGGAATATTGTCTGCAAAGGTACAGAGCTGGGCACTATCCTAGGAGATCTCCCAGGAGAGGGAAGGTCAGGATGATGGGAATGCAGGAGTAAAGTGTGTGTAATGGCAGGTGAAGTCTGAGAAGAAAGGTGGGTCATGGGTGGGGGGCAAGGAACATGGTCTCATCCTGTAAGGCATCAGAGACCTTCAGTAAGGAAGGATCCTGATTTGTTATTCAGGAAAATAACTCAGGCAGCAAGGGTGCCTGAAAGAAAGGTAGGATTTACCAGGGGTCGGCAAACTTTTTCTGTAAAGGGTCAGACAGTAACCATTTTAAGCTTTGTGGGCCGTCCAGGCTATGTCTCAACTATTTACTTCTGCTGTTGTAGCACAAAAGCAACCACAGACAATGATAAATGAATGGGCCTGCTGGTGTTCCAATAAAACTTTATTTACAAAAACAGGCAGTGGGTTAGATTTGGTCAGTGAGCCATAGTTTGCTAACCCTTAGTATTCCAATAGAATATTTAAGCATGATGATTAATTATGGTAATTAGTTCTGAAATAAAAAAGGGAAACAAAAGATTTAAAGTTGTCCTTTATTCTTTACTCTTAGCAGAGATGCATTCATAAAGTAAATCTTGGGATCTCACAACTCTGAATTAAATAATAATATTTGGTAGGGCTGACTCTTGACAAAATTGCCAAGGTGTTGGAATAATCCCTGTCATTTTTCTTTTTCTGCACCATCTCTCCCAATTTCTAGGTCTTCGGCACTCTGGAATTTCCCTCGGTTTGGGGTAGCTGAGTTTCATAGGGCAGTGGATCTCTGAGTTTCTACAGGGGAGAGAGGGGGAGGACGAGATCACCTCAAAAAGGGCTTGAGGTGACTTGTCTTGAAGTTATTTCCACATAGCAAGCATGTTATTTTATTTATAGCATAAGCGTGAGGAGACTTCAGAGGGCCTTTTGATAAAGATTCTGACTGATAAAGGAATATTAATGATATGGCAGATGTCAAGGGCTACGCGGGAGCAGAGCTTTCCCCCTTCGTGCAGGCTAACAAGGGGTCTGCTGCAGTGTTTTGGATGTTGTTGAAGACACAAGACTCTTGGGTCAGAGACAAAGGGCAGCTTACTACTCACAGCCATGGCAATAGCCCGAGTACCAGCATTTGTGCTGGTTCCCGGAGCTCTAATTCCCACAGGGTAAGACAAGAAGGGCTGGGTGATGTCTGCACATGTATCCACTTGTGGGTTGTGTTACAAGAGAGGAATCCCAAATTTAGGGAACCCCAAATCTTTTATAATGGGCAATATCTACCCTCTTCCGTAGAAGGAAACATTATCTTTCTTATTATGGACAGTAAACAGATCTTCCCATTGCTCCGTAAGGTGACATCCTGTCTATCTTCCAAGGCTGTTTGTCGCACAAAATTCATGAAAGAATAGCCTGTCGCAAAGGCAGGCAGTGCCTCTGCTCACAAGCCAGGAAGAGATGCAGGAGACTCCTGGATAATTGTCTCCCGACAGCAGGGTTCATATTTTGCATTTTAATTAGGTTCACAACAGACAGCGGAAAGAACTCTGCTGTAACGATAGTATTTTCAGCAGCAGTGAACCAGCAGGCGATGCGTTCCTCTGAAGAACAAGATCATCCCTGCAGCCCTGGCCTGAGCCCCCTTCACCTTTGCTTTGTCTGCTCTGACCTATGGCTGACTGTCTAGGGTCTGTCTGCCAGCTTTGGTGCTTAGAATTATTTTTATCGTGTTAAGGGCTGTTTTCACACATCCGAAGTTTGGCGAGAGACATTTGTTGTAAACACACTTGATAAATGATCCCCAGACATGCCAAAGAGTTCCAACCAAGAATGAATCACTTTTGAAGAATGCTCCTGTAAAATATTTTGGGAAAATAGCCTTTCTTTTCGGAACTGGGTGTTAAACCATTGCAGAGTTATCACGAGTTCTTGGGACCTTTGAGTGGACATAAGACAGTCGGACTGTTTTGTGGTCACCATGATCTCTGCAGTTCTAGTGACATGGACTGTACTCTTTTATCAAGAGCCATTAACAAATCATGATTTCTGCTTGAGTATAAAAGAGAAAATGAAATGAAATCAGTTTTTTTCTTTTCTTCTGGGAAGGTGAGATTCTCTTCAAGTCAGGGGAGTTCTCTCTTGAAATTTTAACAGATTCCTGAGTTGGAAATAAGCTAGGTTTGGATACTTGAAGGCACACGATGAATTTAGTGATTTTTATATCTTCATTGCGTATGCCAGGCATAGGTATATTTATTGGTATATCGAAGGTGCTCAATAAATGGTTGCTGCAGTAGATGGATTCTTGTTTGGCAGTTAACAAACATATATTAAGTTCCTACCAAGTGCAGGCCACCAGGAGCATGGTGTTTTGGGGACATCACTTCTGATGTGCGTTCATGGAAGCTGTTCAACTAATTAGGAGTTTAGATCTGTTGACCCTGTTGATCTTTTTACTCTTGTCCTGGCAGTGCACTCTGTGTTTTGATTGTATGAGGTCCTGAAATCCTCACAAGAACCCTAGGGGGGTGGTACTACCAGTATGGATATTTTATAGATGGAAAACTGGGGTCAGCAGGGTTAATCGCTGACCAGGTTGCCACAACTAGTTAGTGGTGAAGGCTGGATTTAAACAACACAGTCTGCCTCCATAGTTATCCTGCTTCCCTAGAACTCAAGTTTTTACTTTAGTGCTAAAACATGCTGTATAAAGGATGCACCAGATGTCCTATGTCTCCCTTGAAAATGGAACAATAGTAAAAGAAGTAGATTTTATCTTAATAGATCCCAACAGTCTTCAGGGTTATTGGAATTGTCCCAGTTATGGTGGCTGAAGACATACACTTCCTTCGTGAGAGCCTTGTTTTAAAATATAGAAAATTTGAGACATAGTAAAGGTCAACAGATCAGGAGATGATTGCCATTGAAAAGACCGTTTGTTACTTACAGTTCCCAGGAAGGCGAGGGCCACACCATGCCTTGGGGGACCACACTGGGAAGACTGGGGCTGATCAGAGGCAGAAAGAGAAAGGGAAGCTGTGGCCTTTATTGTGGTCTCTAAGGGAAGACCAGGCCAGGCAGGATAAACAAGTTAGGACTGGCTAGTTTGAGTAATTTCAGCAGACTTTGGAGGCACAGGGCCTCTCCCTAGTTGTCTAGTACCTGGCCCTGGGGTGATTAGGACAGGGGGATAGTGGCCTGGAATGTGAGAGCCTGATAAGGGAGGGGGTTAGAAACTCCAGATTGGTTGGATTGCATTTGAAAGATGCCCTGGTGGGTGATAGTGAGGGAAGCAGGAGGCCAAGGCAAGGTGACTCAGGCCTATTATAGGACCAGAACAAGGTGTGTCCAACATCTGCATGTAGGGCAGATGTTCAAGCCTCAAGTTTACAAGAGGCGGAAGTATGGTTAATACATTCCTTAAGAAAAGATGTGTAGTGTGGTAAGAGAGTGGGGTGGGTGTAGAATGAGCAAACATAGAAGAACAGCGTCATGGACTTGCCTCTTCTACCAGCTTATTTGTAGGACTGTAGGCAAGTCCTTTTATTTTGCTTTACCAACACTCCATCTCTCCATTTGTAAAGTCAGGACCTTTTACTAAATCAGTATTTCTGAAGATAAGGGACACATCGTCAGTGTTACATTGGATGACTTAAGGCAGGACAGAAACAGGGCATCAAATTAACGTTAAATCACAAAAGGTTATTTACTTCTCCATTGCTTTCAGTCTTTCTAATTGCCCCAAAGAGAAAGTCTCAGTTTGGTGCTATTATGCCGTTAACCCCTCCCTAACTGTTGCTACTTTCCTTTCAACCAAAAGTGGATCTCTCACTTCTTAGACACTTCGGCAGGCGTTTCAACCTGGTTCTTGGTTGCAAATAACAGAAGCCACTTAGGAAAATAAATTGAGTAGAAGGTGAGAGCACAAGGCCAGAAAATGTTAATTACTAACAGGATGAATAGGTATTTGGATCCAAGGTATAACTCAGATATAGGGAAATTCATATCATCATAAGAGACATCCCCAAGCCCAGTGTATTAGTTTCCTAGGGCTGCCATAACAAATAACCACAAACCCGGTGGCTTAAAACGGTAGAAATTTATTCTCTCATAGTTGGAGGCCAGAAGTCTGAAAACAAGGCACCAGCGGGGTCACACTGCCTCCAAAGCCTCTAGGGAAGAATTCTTTCTTGCCTCTTCCAGCTTCTAGGGGTTCCTGACAGTCCTAGGTTTGTCAATGCACCACTTCAATCTCTGTCTCCGCCTTCACATCATCTTTTCCTCTGTGTGTTTCTGTGTTCTTCTCTCTTCTTATAAGGACACCCATCATTGGATTTAAAGCTCACCCCACATCCAGGATCTCTTCTTGGAGATCCTTAATGGATTACATCTGCAAGGCCATATTCCCAAATAATGTTACATTCTGAGGTTCCAAGTGGACCTGAATTTGGGGGAGATACTTTTCAACCCAGTATATCAACAACCAAAGGAAATCTGAGAAATCTGAGAAATTACATGAGAATATGTCATGGGAGTTGGCTGCGTGGGCACTACGCATGGTGTTTTGCAATATACCATCCACCCCTGCGTGGGCCCCTCCATGGGAATCCATTGCAACTAGCCCTTTGTCCTTGATTCTTTTCTTTTAAGTTTCAAAGTCATGAGCCAGAGTATCTGATTGGCTAAGTCTAAGTGATTTGCCAGGAGATGAGGAGAGGGCCATGAATCCTTCTTCAGCATCCCTCTCGGAAGTCAAGACCCTGCAGTTTGGACTTCCCCATAAAGGAAGGACATTCAGAGGCTCTGAATTTCACACATTCAGAGTATGAAAAAAATGACGAATGTCTACTGCGCAACAGCTAAATTCAATGCCTCTCTCCCCGTTAACTCTCTTTTTACAGTTGTATTCTATTTATAACAAGTGATACTATTTTTTCACTTATAGCAGTACGACTTTGTAAATTGAATTTATTTAGGTAAAAAAAACCACTATTGATTTACAAAGGGATGAGAAATTAATGACAGTATACAGGTGTTCTATTGCTATGGATGGATACTTAGTGGTACCCAGTTATGGTAAGAATCATAAATGTAGGAGACAGATGTCCAAAATCCACGCTGAACTGGAGTATTTCCAGACCCTGCAATTCTTTGCACTCATAGCTATTTTTTTTAGAAAGACTTAGGTGTCATGAGCCTTGGGCACCATATATCTATAATTCAGGGCATCACAAAGAACTGAGAACAGACAATTCATAAATTTCAGAGATTTTAGCAAAGCACTGCAGTTCCTCTGTGTTTTAGGTGAGTTTTCCAGCCTGTGCTGTTTTAACGTACACTGTATTTGGAGCTGGTTCCTATATCTCCAATAACCTACTGGGCATTTTCAACTGTATATCCCACTGTTACCTTACATTTAGCAGGTAGAGAAACGAATTCATCATCCTGTCGTCCCCCCGCCCCGCCCCAGCCTGTATCTCCTCTTGACTTCCCAGGTGTACTTCCCTGATGTACACCTGCGGCTCCTGCAGCCTTGGAGGATTTCCGACATGCTCATCTCCATCACCTCCTAAATGTATCCAGTCACTGCATTTTAGTGAATTCCCCCTCGGAGGGTGTCTCGTATCTCTCTTTCCTACCCACTGTTACCATCGTTTTCTAGGCTTTCACCTGCTCTTGTCCTCTAGCTGGGGTCTCCAACCCTCCCTTCCCACAACTCCAAAGTACATCTTCATCTTAGTTACAGCTGTCTCTCGTTTCTTCATCATCGGCAGTGCCAAGAAGTGGCTGGGGTGAAATGTAGCCCCTTCTGTAATTTCCAACAGTCCTACAAGCCCAAGGAAGCAAAGAGTCTGAGTCACAACATTGTGCTTGCCATGCAGACGCAGCTTCGGTCCAGTTCTCTTACACAACCTTCCAAACAGACTGCCACTCTCCCAGTTTACCTGTATGGCGCCAGCTTGGCCCCTTATTGTCCTTTGAGTACACAAAACTTAGGGCTTTCGCCCTCAATTCAAATTTTCTCCCTCTCTTCATTCCCTCAATTTTTTGATCTATACTCTTATTAATCACCAGAAGGTCTAGCGTGAAAAGAACACTAGCCGTGAACTCAGAATTGATAGGCAATGTTCAAACTTTGCTCCTTCCTGCATGAGTTCCTGGAGTGTGTTATTAAGATAGAAAAACTTGAGTGGCTAAACATTTGCATTTCTTATTTATTTTCCCCCATTCTTTCCAAGTTAATTTGCATTGGGATACATCTGTTAAGCGAACATGCCCAAGACCTTTTACCAGTTATAGCCCTAGGTAAGCAAGGTAGGAACGGAGAGGAACATCTGTTTGCCCCTAGCTAGTAAGACTTCTGAGGTTTAGTGTGGGACACCAGCTGTCTTGCAAAGTCCTGATTTGTCACTGATTATGGAAAGATGCTAATGATCCCAAAATGACTAGACCTGGCAAGGACAAGGTGGGAGAGGAGCGCCCTTTGGGCAAAGGGCAGAGGTGGTACCAGCCTGTTTCTCAGAAAAAGCTTCCCTCCCCCATTCCCCTTCCCCATCTCATTCCAGTTCTGAGTTGACCTGGGAAATAACCCGAACTCCTCGGCATGGGAGGTAGTAGAGAGATAATAAAATGTCCGCTATTTGGCAAGCGAACGGGCTCTTTATTGCTTACATTACTTCAGGATCGTAAGGCCGTTGTTCTAGGTGGTTTTGAGTAGGTTTAACTAATTCTGACTTGTCTTAGGTTGGTATACATCCATTCTCCTCCACAGAGCTGTTTCTGAATGTTCCAGACCTTGTCAGTTCTCACGTCTCCAACTTCTGTAACTTGACCCCTTTCATCCACAAGTAAACCATTTGTTTGGCCTGTCCCACCAGAAGTTCATCTGGTCAACTTAACATGACTAAAAGCATAAAACTTAATACTTAAATTGAACACTCAGGTGTCTACTGGCTTATGTCATTAGTTTATCTTTTCACTGTGTAGATTCTCTCTCTTCAAATAGAGGACACCATCCTTAATGGCAAAGATTATGGCATTTAATCCCATGTCTCTTATAAAGAACTTTGAACACTCTGCCCTCCTGCCACTGAACTCAAAGTGTTGGACACATAGCACAGAACTCCACAAGTGTGTTTCTTTTTTTTTTTAACATCTTTATTGGAGTATAATTGCTTTACAGTGGTGTGTTTCTGCTTTACAGCAAAGTGAATCAGTTATACATATACATTGCAAATGTGTTTCTGATTTATTTATTCTGCAACTAATTGTTTGTGTCTCAGCTGTGTGTCAGGCCTTGAGGTTGGCAGTGGGTGTACAGCCATACACAAGATAGATTCCTGCTCTCATGGAAGAGCCGGATAATGGGCAAGTAAACACGTGGATGGTAGAGTTCAAATTTGGGATTGGTGCTATGAAGGAAATAAATTTTTTGCTCCAACAGTCTAGAGAGTTGGTCAAAGAAGGCTCTGTGTGGAGGTGATGTTGAAGCCAAGACGTGAAGGGCACAAAGGAGTCAAGGATGCAGAAGTCCAGAAGAAAGGAAACGAGACGGGACATGTTTTCTAGGACATTATAGACGGTCCATGTGCTGATGGTAGGGGGGGGATGTATGGTAAGATTTGGGAGTTACTCGGGCTCTAGTCCTGCTGATGTATCAGGAGTTAGGGTTTTGGTCTAAGTGTAGTGGAAAGCCATTGGAGGATTAAAAGCAGGGGAGTAATATTGTGAAAAAAATGACATGGGGGGACAGGTGAGGAAGGCACTGCCACAGACCAGGTGAGAGGTGATGGTGGCTCCTATCAGGCTGGTGACTGTGCAGGTAAAGGAAAGTGGATGGATTTGGGAGAAACGTTGGAGGTCAAACCAATAGGGCTGATGAATGTGGAGAATGCGTAGGAGACAATGATTCCCATATTACTGCCTTCTGAATGTTGGGGTCACTTACTAAGGTGGAGAAAGCTAGTGGAGAGATTTAGGAGAGAGAAATCAGTTTTCACTTTGGACATGTTAAGTTGAAGATGCAGATGCGTCAACAAAGTAAAGATGTCGAGGGGGTATTGGTTTTCTGAATCTAGAGCTCAGGAAAGGAGATCTGGACGAAAAAAATGAATTTGTGTCGCCAAGAGATAGTATCTGAAAGCCACAAGAATGGGCAAAAGTCAACCAAGAGGATAGAATAAACTGCCATGTGGGTGTGAAGCCACTTATATGCTCTGCAAACTGTTCCAGGTGCTTCAGGGCTACAGAAGCAGGGTCTGTGAGAGTCGAGGCTCATGTAGCACGCAACAGGGATTATGAGGTAGACCTCTGCAGGCAGAGGCAGCTGAAAGCCTGTTGGTTGGGGTGATCGGGGGGAATCTGCAATTGTCCACATGGGGCGAGTCCAGCAGCATCACATTTTGGATGCAACCCTCTATCTCCTAAGAATATTTCCACATTTAGTGTCACACTTCAAGGACTTTATGCAGACTGTGGATTTAAACTGGGTTAAGGTATTAGATGAAAAACAATAGAACTCATCAGTGTCATTGCGAAGAGTTTTTTTTGAAGAGAAAAGAAAGTTGATGGTAATTTTCCCAACAATATGCAACGATTGTGCCAAAGCTGTTTTTCCTGCCGTAAGATCATTCAACTGAGTGATGATATTTTGAGGGAAGATAATTGCACTGTGTATATGGGACACAGCCGCTTAAAAGCAAAATAAATAAATAAATAAGGAAAATTTTTAAAGGGGAAAATAAAGGAGAAATTCCATCGATCAGCTTGTTTCTCACCCTTTTGTTTATACCTCAGAAAGGGGTTGAATGTGTCTTTTCCGTATTTATTCCTGTTTATTTTAGCACCGAGTAGATCAAGCAGGTTACTTCTAGCTAAAAGCAATCTCTGGTTACTTTCAATTGCCTTAAGTGTTTCCTTATTGTTAATTCATAATTGCGTAAGTAATTCATGACCAAATTTTCATTGTAAAAAATGAAAATGTAGTAAATATGGCTAGTTTCTTTTTTTTTTACTATTTGATATATGTTTTATTTATTTTAAAAATATTTATTTATTTGGTTGCGTTGGATCTTAGTTGTGGCAGATGGGCTCCTTAGTTGTGGCTCACAGGCTCCTTAGTTGCGGCTCGCTGGTTCCTTAGCTGTGGCATGCGGACTCTTTGTTGTGGCATGCATGTGGGATCTAGTTCCTGGACCAGGGATTGAACCCAGGCGCCCCGCATTGGGAGCTCGGAGTCTTAACTATTGCGCCACCAGGGAAGTCCCTAGTTTCTTTTTTGACCCCTGCACTCAATTCAGTACTTAAGCAGTGGGTTTTATGTGTGTCCTTAAGCCGTTTTTTCAAGTGCATTCCCATGTGTCTCTGGAAAGAGACATGTGTTTTCTTTGAAAATATATTTTGGTTTATTCTTTTTTTTTTCATTAATTTATTTTTGGCTGCGTTGGGTCTTCATTGCCGCATCGGCGGAGAACTGGGGCTACTCTTCGTTGTGGTGTGCGGGCTTCTTGTTGCAGAGCACAGGCTCTAGGCATGCGGGCTTCTGTAGCTGTGGCACAAGGGCTCAGTAGTTGTGGCTCACGGGCTCTAGAGCGCAGGCTCAGTAGTTGTGGCGCACAGGCTTAGTTGTTCCACAGCATGTGGGATCTTCCTGGCCCAGGGATCGAACCCGTGTCCCCTGCACTGGCAGGCGGATTCTTAACCACCGTGCCACGAGGGAAGCCCTGGCTTATTTGTTTACACATATAATTGTCACTTTTTTTCTGCCCAAAATATGTCTTACAGACCTTGCTGTGTCAGGGCATCCCGAGTTGCATGACATTTTTTAATCGTTAGGTAGAATTCTATATTGTAGAGATGCACTTTCTTCTGCATGGCTGTCTCCTGGCAGATCTTCAGATTGTTTCTGACTCTTTGTTCATACAGACAGGCTGCCGAGAGCACCCTTGACATATCCATGCGAGTCTTCCAGGAAGAATTTTCCAGTCAATACTTTTTCTCAGAAGAGTGATTTGTGCCCACAGATTCAAATTTAGCAAGCATTTGCCAGACTCTTCCTTTGTTCTGGGCTTGGTGTTAGATGTGTTAGGTGTATCCATCATCTTATCTAAACCTTCAGCCATTAGTGAGGTGAGTGGTACTTGAAGCCAGGGGGCCAGAACTGACCCACTGCACCCTGTCACCTCCCTGCATGGTCCTGTGACAACCACTTAGTTATGGAGAAGACGGGACTTGGGAGTCATACTCCCTATGTTCTCAATTCAGATCCTTGCTCTTTCCTGAAGGACGTGGCATGACACTTTTTTGTGTCACTTAATCTCTTACAGCTTTGGCTTCCTTACCTGGAAAGTGGAGCGATGAATAATACCTTGATCAGATGGTGTGAGACCTGTGGGTTATCATGGATCCAACAATATGAATGAGATTTGAAACGTAAGAAGTACCAAATATGAAAAGCTTTATCCTGTGATGGTGTCAGTGAACAAAGTCCCTGACCTCAAGGAGATTAAATTCTGTACCAGGGATGGTTAAGCACGTCACCAGGACAGAATGGCATCCAGGTCACCAGGCATCTGACCAAAAGGCCAAAGTCCTTTGTTTCTTTTTATCCCTCTCCCTGCACATTCTCTCAGAATTGCTGCTGCTTTAAACATCTCTGGGCCTTTCTATTAGTTCACAGAGATCTAAATCAGGAACTTTTGTTTTATTTTGCACCACATCAGAAACTGGGAAATGGATCCCCTTTTTATGGATTTTTGGTAATTTGGAAAATAAACATGGCTTGAGAATTGGGATGAGTGTGGAACCTTCAAAAATCATAAGTAGGGCTTCCCTGGGGGCGCAGTGGTTGAGAGTCCGCCTGCCGATGCAGGGGACGCGGGTTCGTGCCCTGGTCCGGGAAGATCCCACATGCCGCGGAGCGGCTGGGCCCGTGAGCCATGGCTGCTGAGCCTGCACGTCCGGAGCCTGTGCTCTGCAACGGGAGAGGCCACAACAGTGAGAGGCCCGCGTACCGAAAAAAAAAAAAAAAAATCATAAGTAGTTTTTAAGTGCCTTCTGTGTATCACAAAGTATGTTAAAGCTTTACTTAAAGTACTAGAACTCTTCAGATTGCAAGATCCAAAAGGCTTACCTAAACTTCCATGAGCAAAAAGGTAATTTATGAAACAAATCATTCCAGTATATTCCATCTTCTGGCATGGTTGGATCTAGGAGCTTACAGTATTGTAAGGACCCAGTCTTCCTCCCTTAAGGATTTTGGTCTGTGTTCCTCTGGTCAGCCTTCGTCTTCATTAGGTTCTCTTCTTGGGGTAGTAACATGGCTGCCATCTGTTCTGAGCTGATGTCCTATTCTTTTAGTAATTTCAATTGAGCATCCCTCTTTCCCTGAAAAGTACAATAACTTGAGTTGGGCCTTATTTGTCCTGATGGCTCTGGATTGGGTAACGTGTCCATCCTTAACTGATTGACTGTGATCAGGAGATGAGTTACTGCGATTGGCCAGGCCCAGTCGAGTGTCTGTCCTTGAAGCTGGAGAGGGGTAATCAGTAGCCATTCAGATCACTTGGACTGAGAGGAGAAAAGCCAGTTCTGTACAAGGTCGGGGGAGTGGGAATGGGTGTTGGGTTTGCAAATATCTCAGATGCCTCATGTGAGTATTACATTTAGTTCTCGTAATAATTCCATAGAGTAGCACTGATAGTCCTTGGTTAGCTGAGAGGCAGATGCTTTGAGCGGTTAACTCACTTGCTGAAGCCCACTCAGCTAGCAGCTGGAGAAGCTGGGTTTTGAGTCTGGGTTTGACTGCATTCTTAGCCGTTTCATTGTGTCCCTGTTCTAACATTGCCACCCCACCCCTTTCCTCCCCCCTCTTCCCCCACCCCAGTGCGGAGGGCGATCCCTGTGAACAGCGCTGCTCAAATCCCATTAGCATCGCTGGTGCCTGGTTTCTCTGAACGGCACACTCAGCGTTGCAGCAAAGGTGGGTCAGTGCACAGCCATATTAAGAGAAATCTTTACTAAACCAATACATGGGGTCTGCAAAACCATCGGTCCTTCCAACTTCACATCGAGTGACCTGCGCTCAGGGGTAAAGCAAGGGGCTATAAATCACAGGAAAGGTTCCCCTTGACGCATTTCCACAGCTGGAATGTGAAGCAAAGTGTTGTTTACTTTGTTTAACGCCACAATTAGTAAAAGTCAAAATGTCTACAGATACATTCGCTGTAGTAAATTATTAGGTAATTAACCTTAATGCTCCTTGCTCTGAATCACCAACTTACTTTGGCTCTGGAGCCATTGAGACTGTTTCTCAGGAATCATAGTGTATGATTGCACCAAGCCTTAATGTTAAGTGCGACGAAGTTTGAATACAGTGGAAGGGATTTAGGATGGATACATTGCAAAAGAGGGAGGGGAAGAGCTTTGTGCAGTGTGGAAGGAAAAATACAGACTTGCAGCAGGAACGCAGAGTAGGGAGGAGAAGTGTTCTTTTTAAGCAATCTCCAACTTAGGTTTTCTTTTTTTCTGCCAGCAAGTTTAAGCCCTTATCACGTCATGCTTGGGCTGTTTTAATAGAGAACTTCTTTCTCTCTCTCCTCTCCTCTCCTCTCCTCTCCAGACCAATTGTACCAGATTAATCTTCTTGAAGCACAGGATTTATAGCACAGCCTGATTCATTACGTCTTTAGTGGCTCCATACAAACACCTTCGTATAAATGTTTGATTCTTCCTCAACCTGGCTTTCAAACCACCTCTTCTGTTAAAGCTCAGGGTGACGCCTTTGAGCATCTGACCTCTGCCCTGCACACCCCTCGTGGGCTTTCTTATTCTGAGCTGATGCTCCTTCCTAGGGGTCGGAAGATGTAAAACAGTGACGGTTAAGAGCAAAGAGTCTAGGGTGAGATTGCGTGGATTTTAAAGCCAGCTTTACTAGTTACTGATTTTGTCACCTTAGTCCTTTTAGTAAATTTATTTAAAAAAAGTTTGTTTATGTATATGTTTATATCCATAGAATTAAAAAAAATTGTTTATATTGTCCTGGAACTTATTTTTTTCCCACTCAATAATAAACCTAGGAGAAGTAATCATATATGTGTTATTTCTTTCCTGTGGTCTATTATATGGAATATATATATATACACCCATATATACATATCTCCCATTTCTTAAAAAATGGCAACACAGCATTATATACTGTGGTCATGTCACAGTTGATTCAGCCATTGCCTTACCGATGGGAATTAGGGTTGATCTGTGTTCTTTGTGCATTTTTGTTCTTAAACTAAAGCATCCATTTTGATTGCGACTACATTAATTTGTTTCTTGAATAAGTATTTATTGAATACCTATTATGTGCCAGACACTATAGTAGCTGTTAGGGACATAATGTCATCCTGCTGTCACCAACTCTGTAGTCCCACGGACAACAGATTTGGGGAACAAGGGTGTTCTCAGGACAGGTATTGTGATGTTACCCTTTATACCAGGTAGGCTCTGAAGCCAGCAAGTACAGATGGCCAAAAGCAAATAGCATCAGAATTATTCTTGAAAATCCTCTGAACTGTTTGCAGAGTGTTCAGAGTTCTTAATGCAGTTCTCTATGATAAAGGGGGAGCTAAGTGGAGAATTCTGAAATATTTCTCTTGCCTTCAGGCTCTGTTTTCTTTTTAAAGTGCTAGGCCTCCATAACTTTAACTCAGGTGCACGTGTGTAAAAGAAATCATGAGGCCTTGGCAGGTGTTGAGGTGAGAGACGGTGCATGGTTGGTTGTCAGGTTCTCAGATTACTTATGGCTTAGGTTTGCATATATTATATGATTCTACTTTATAGAAAATGCTCACAGGAGCCAATGACAAGTTCAGAAACTCAGAGAACTATTCCATTAGTCACTGGAACCAGCACCCAGTGATTGCATGTGTTGTTTCTTCTTGAAAACAGAGATTTTTAGTATTTTTTTGGCTGTGAAGCTTTCAAAATTAAGACTTTCTGTTTGTTGTTCCCAATAGCAAAAACTAATTTTCTGTTACCCAGAGATACAGCTTTCTCCCATATCAATTTTTTATGTTCTCTGACTTTTTGGAATTCCTATAATTCATTAAACTGAAGTAAAAATAAGAAGGTAAAAATTGGGTTTTTATTCCAGAATTATTTTAACTCCATTATTTTCTCCTTTCCTTAAATATCAATTGCTAAAAAGAAAAGATATTTTTGTTTCAAGATGTATAGTGAAGAAGTTAGGGCTTCTCAGTATAAACGATTTATGGGGTCAATACTTTGCACTTAAAGAGAAAACCAAAAGGGGGAAATGTTTGGGCAGGAGGAGAGTGTATAATCCTCAAACAAAAGGCTGTGAGAGTTTTCAGTGGAAGGCTGAAGGAGGTTGAACCGTAACAACAGCAGGTCTCAAACAGGATGATTTATCATTGAATCATGTGCAAGCATTGAGTCACAAGGGTACCACACATGGCTAGACTTTCTCTTAGCTCACTCCCATTTCTCTTGGAATATTATGTGGTTGAGTAGAAGGGTCATGATATGTGCAAGCATCTAGATGGAATAAAATTGACATGATTGTCATGGGGACGTGGTCAGCCAAGGAAGGCACTTCTGGCGGTTGCAGGCCTCCCCAGCCTCATAGAGGCTGGCGAGCTGGTACAGAGTGACTTGCCTGCACCCTCAGTCACGCTAGGCCAGGGAGCACCAAAAGCTGACCTGACGCCCTTCTGTAGGATCTCCATTTACATGTCTCACCAATCACCCCAGGAAGGGCAGGCCTGCCTGTTATCCTAGCTTAACCTAAGTCATTTGAATGTTTTAACACACAAAAGCAAAACAGCAGGAAAGCTGGAATCCAAGGTCTACCAGTGAACTCATTGAAAAGGAGAGAGCACGTTGGTCACACTTACCTTTAATTTGGATGCAACTCAAGTCTTGTCCTTCACAGCTAAATCCAGCAGTAAAAAGTTTTAAACCTCATGGAGAAGATGATATTTGGGTGGAGTTCCCATAATCAGAGCAAAGATACAATGCGGATATTGGAAAACCTGAATTAGGTCCAAACGTGTTAACTATTTCTGGATTATCTACAATGTACCACATCTGTTCTGGGCTTTCTGACCTGTTTCATCTTCACTGTGAGTCGTCTCTTTGACTTCAGATTACTAATGTCACCATAAGTTTTCTGAAAAACACTCTCTCTGAGACTTACTTCCTATCTATTCATTATTTTTGGCAAAGGGAAGAGGGAAGAAATCCTCTAAATCTTTCTCCTGCCTCACTTAGTGCATTTACCTTGCCATTGAATATGAATGATTTGGTGAAAAGAATGAAGATCAAGAAGAGGTTTGGGAAATAAGAACCGATAGCAATGTGGCTTATGTAACTATATCTTGCCAATGCCATTAATTATGCCACATTTTAAAATTACATGAAAGTTGTTTATTTTTACTCCCGCAAACACTGCACAGTGCACATCTGAGAGTATGCTCCTTTGTCAACACGTTTGAATATTATTCTACGTTAAATCTCAAGTAGCAGTTTTGCTGGGACATAGAATCTGTAAATTTCAAATTTTAATAGATTCTGTCAAGATGCCCTCCTGTCTTAGCAGTCTGTGAAAGAAAGTGCATGCCTATAGTCTGCCAACGCTTTGTATTTCCAACTTTGATGTCTCTTGCCACTCCGTTGGGTGTTACTCCCCTCTTGCTGTTGTGGGATGGATCAAGGAATGGTTGTTAAAGGGGCTTAGCTTCATCCACAATGTTTGAACTTTTATAAGCAGAATGAACTCATGCATTACTTATGAAATTTAAACTTCTTTTAAAAAATACACTTAAGGGCTTCCCTGGTGGCGCAGTGGTTGAGAGTCCGCCTGCCGATGCAGGGGACGTGGGTTCGTGCCCTGGTCCGGGAGGATCCCACATGCCGCAGAGCGGCTGGGCCCGTGAGCCATGGCCGCTGGGCCTGAGCGTCCGGAACCTGTGTTCCGCAACGGGAGAGGCCACAGCAGTGAGAGTCCTGCGTACCGCAAAAAAAAAAAACCCAAAAAACAAAAAAACCACTTAAAAACATGTCCATGCGATTGATGTTCACTGTTGACACTCATGGTGGAGCGGTGACCATCTGAGACATCAGCACCAGGATGGGGAAGGAGAGGCCAAGTCAGGAATGAGTGAGTTCTGAGGCTGAGACCAAACCCTGGTGCATAGGTTGAAACTGGAGTCAGGGTCCTGCTGAATTGAGATAGTGAGTCAATAGCAGAGAAGATACCAAACTGGAGAAGCCAAGAGAGGAAAGAGAAGTCTGAGATCAAATCCCCAAATCATCGACCCTAGAGTCTAGTGAGAAAGCATGGCGAGAAGTTAGGGAAGGTGCAGGGGCTTCAGACAGATTAGTGTGAATGAAGCTCCCCTTGGTGCAGTGGGGAGAGGAGAGCAGGAGAGGAGACATCTTCTGAAAGACAGTCTCAAGTCTCCCTTCTGAGGGATGCCCTCACTGGCCTTAAAAACACAGATCTCTGCATTAAACAAATGGTGTTACTGACGTCTTAATAATTTCTCATAATGTCTCTTTTCATTCTTTTTATAGAACTGGAACAAATTTGTAATTATACATTTACGTCTTCTCTTCTGAGCCTCATATGTCTAGTCAAGGGGTTGGAGAACCTTCCTGTAAAGGGCCAGTAAATATTTTACGCTTTCTGAGCCAGATGGTCTCTATCTCAACTCTGCCATCAGCCTGGGAAAGCAGGTATGGGCAATACATAAGTGAATGGGCATGGCTGTGTTACAATAAAGTTTTATTTAAAAAATTAGATGGTGGCCGATTCAGAGAGTGGGCTATGGCTTTCTGACCCCTGCATTTATCTGCATCATTATATATGGCTAATAATAGTACTGATCTTCTCGGTTGATTTGAGGATTGAGTGAGAACATGCAGGTAAACTACTGATGAAATAAAAGTCATATTTTATGGCAAGATAAGAAAAATTCAAACATGAAATTTTTCTCTGCCCATTTGGACCTCTTTCCTCCCCTTTAAAAGTGTATATTGTGCATCTGCATTAATCAGACCTCCTTAGGAGATAACATTCTTTCCTAATCTTATAAAGGGTCACGACTTATTAGGAGATAACCTTCCTTCTCAGTCTTTTAAGGGGTCATGAAGACGCTTGATCTCCTACTTGCGTTGTAAATGCAGATCTGGGTTGTGTATACTGTCAGCACGTCCCTTGACGTATCCTTTGTCTCAAAACCTATATATGCAAAGGAAACCATAAACAAGACGAAAAGACAACCCTCAGAATGGGAGAAAATATTTGCAAATGAAGCAACTGACAAAGGATTAATCTCCAAAATTTATAGGCAGCTCAATATCAAAAAAACGAACAACCCAATCCAAAAATGGGCAGAAGACCTAAATAGACATTTCTCCAAAGATGATATACAGATTGCCAACAAGCACATGAAAGAATGCTCAACATCATTAATCATTAGAGAAATGCAAATCAAAACTACAATGAGGTATCACCTCACACCAGTCAGAATGGCCATCATCAAAAAATCTAGAAACAATAAATGCTGCTGGAGAGGGTGTGGAGAAAAGGGAACACTCTTGCACTGCTGGTGGGAATGTGAATTGGTACAGCCACTATGGAGAACAGTATGGAGGTTCCTTAAAAAACTAAAAATAGAACTATCATATGACTCAGCAATCCTACTACTGGGCATATACCCTGAGAAAACCATAATTCAATAAGAGTCATGTACCACAGTGTTCATTGAAGCTGTATTTACAATAGCCAGGAGATGGAAGCAACCTAAGTGTCCATCAACAGTTGAAGGGATAAAGAAGATGTGGCACATATATACTATGGAATATTACTAAGCCATAAAAGGAAACAAAATTGAGTTATTTGTAGTGAGGTGGATGGACCTAGAGTCTGTCATACAGAGTGAAGTAAGTCATAAAGAGAAAAACAAATACCGTATGCTAACACATACATATGGAATCTAAAAAAAAAAAAAAAACTGGTCATGAAGAACCTAGGGGCAAGATGGGAATAAAGACACAGACCTACTAGAGAATGGACTTGAGGACATGGGGAGGGCGAAGGGTAAGCTGGGACAAAGTGAGAGAGTGGCATGGACATATATACACTACCAAACGTAAAATAGATAGCTAATGAGAAGCAGCCGCATAGCACAGGGAGATCAGCTCAGTGCTTTGTGACTACCTAGAGGGGTGGGATAGGGAGGGTGGGAGGGAGGGAGACGTAAGAGGGATGAGATATGGGAACATATGTATATGTATAACTGATTCACTTTGTTATAAAGCAGAAACTAACACACCATTTTAAAACAATTATACTCCAATAAAGATGTTAAAAAAAAATAAAAAAGAACAAAAGAGCATTGCTCACCACCCAGTTCTACAAGGATTAAGTCACAACCCACTGCAGTCACCCACCAACAGTGCACCCTGAGAGGAATTCAGGATGAGGTACTCTGTGCTTTGGATAAACAGGCCCTTAGATAGTTAGATTTGTATCTCAGGAAGAATTTTAATGACCCCCAGATTCTTGCATCTGCCTATCTACAGAAAAGCACTAAAATCATCAAACTGAGATGTTTGTTCTTTCTGATTAGCACTAATTTTTTACCAAGATGTATGCTTGACTGTATGTATTTCCTAGCCTATACATATATATATATATATATATATATATATATATATATATATAACTAGCATCTCCTCTCCCTCTTCAGAGCGGTTCCTGAGAGCTGTCTCCCAGGCTATAGTCCTCAGTAAGACCCTGAATAAAACTTAATTTCACACACACACACAAAAAAAACTTATATATAATTATGACTTCTAATGGGTGGAACTCAGAGCTTTCTGAAAGACTGTCTCCTGGGTTATAATCCTCAGGTTGGCTCAAATAAAATTTTCCGTTTCTTTCTTAGATTGACTATTGATTATTTTTTTTTTATTGACACTACTTTCATTGGTTCAGTGCTTGGCATATAACTTTTTTTTCTATTTTCTTTATTAAATGTTTAATTAATATAAATTAATTTTGTTATGATCACTGTAATTATTTTTTATAAACCTGTTTAATGTATCTGCTCATGAAAATGTTGGTTGGGTCTGGCTCCTTGTCATGTTCTCTACGTGTGGGTCTCTCATTCCTATGGGATTCTCAGCACCTAGAATATCCCCCCTGAGGTGCCCAAGTGCTTTTAATAAAGACTGAACATATCCCTTAAAACAAACCTTACAGAAACACTGAGGTTGCTATTGTTCTTGACTGAAGATGTTACCTGGCATTTGATCTTTAGACAGGCCTTGTGCAGTAAATGGATTTCAAGCTCAATTGGGAAGCTCAGTGGTCTCATAAAAGCACAATAAAGACATCGCTTTCCCAGAACCCCCTGAGGTTCGAGTGTCCTAGAACTGATTAAAAGCTGTTTCACTGAGTGTTACTTTTCAAAGTGAATGAATATTCTGATGAGTACGGCTGTTTGTACTGAACTACTTTTTAAGTAGTAGTTTGATTTGCTGTTTTGATAAGTCTGATGAAGAGTGCTTGAACATTAGCAGAGATTTAGTAGGCATTCCGATTTGTTGGTACAATTTTCCCCAAATTGTGGGAATTATCCTCTCATTAATACTGTTGTTTGCTCTTTGGGCTAAGGCATGTAGTGAGTGCATTGTAATTAGGATAAAACCAGAAACGAATGAACAGATTGGTTAATTGTCATAAGTAAATTTCCTCCTGAGTCCTTTTACACCATGTCAAGATGTAGGGAAGCAGTTGAGGATGAGTACCATGCTTAAGTCTAATTACATTGGAGTTTGATACTTTATTGTGACAAATCTATATTTGCAATATTCGGTATCTTTTGAGAATACAGCCGAGTGTCATGCCATTGGCTCTGAAGAAGGGAGGTTCAGAATCACGCGTAAGGGTATAATCCTTCTGATGAAATGTCGAAATCCTTTAAATTCCATAGTGAAAACTTGGGAAAATTTCCCAGCTGGAGTTCTTCTCTGGAACAAAAGATTCAATGTCAAATTAGGGTGGTGGTCGAGAGTTTTGGAGACCCCACTTTTATAATTACAAACGAACAGTCAGCTGTAATGCTGTGGCACGGTAGAGGCTGTAACGGTTGACAGATACAGGGTGGGACTTTCAGACCACTCTTAATTGACTGAGTGACCTTAGGCCTCAGGTAAGTAAAAGTAAATAGGGTGACCAACTTGTCTTGGTTTGCCCAGGTCTCTCTTGGCGTTAGCACTGAAAGTGCCCAGGCAAACCGGGACAGTTGGTCACCCTATCTGAAAATGAGGCTACAAGCACAAAGGCTTGTTAAAAGAATAGAGGATCATCGTCCTCAATGAGGGTCTCGCTTGGTGATGTCGGATGAGTTACTTAATCTCTCTGAGCTTTTGTTGCCTCACCTATAAAATGGGATGCTAACGTCTACCTTGCGCTGCAATTGGAGGGCCTACAAATAGCATATGAAGTGGGCTGTCAGGGTGCGTGAGCTAAAGCTACCAAAAAGAACCTGTAGCTGCTTTGCCGTCGATAAAAGATGAAAAAAACTTACCGTGAGCCCTAAGGAAGGAAATCAGATTGAACTGGGGAGGGTGTATAGGTATTTGCATGTATATGTTTTTAATTAATTCATTACTTTCCAGAAACATTTGTGTGTCGAGCACTGTGGTTTTCTTCGTGAAGCTTATAGTTTGTTGAGGGAGGTAAAGATAGATACTATCAAAAAATCATACAAATAGATGGAAAATGGCAACTGTGATAAGGCTGCAGAGGAGAATGGCCTGATGCTGTGGGAACTGTTAGTGGGAAGATTTGACCTGGTCAGGAGGACGTCAGAGGTGCTTTCTCTAAGGAGCTGGGGGGTGAGGCCCAAAGAGAAGGGAAGGTCCTTCTCAGCAGGGAAAAAGGTATGTGTGCTGTCAGGACCCTGATCAAAGAAGAAATAAAAGAATGCTAGAGGTATCAGGAGAGAGAGGAGAGGAAAAGTGAGGCTGGCTGGAGGCAGAGCCAGACCACGTGGGCCTCCCAGACCGTGGGGAGGTGGGGTTTGTATTAATAGGAAGGCATTTAAATAGAGTGAGGTAAGCAAACAAACACAAACAAAGTAATTGAACTTGAATCTAATCAAGCCTCTAGATCAAACTACCAGGCTTCAGGAAGTAAGAGGGAGAGAGGAACAGGCTAAATGTCACCCAAGGGGGCAGCTAGCCAAATCCCGAATGTGGGGCATTCTGCAGGACAAATGACCTGGTCTGGCTCCCTAACAAATCCATGACTCACAAACCACAAAGGAGGGGGGAAATTAATATAGAATAAAAGGGGCTTAAGCATCATAACAACTAAATGCAACCCATGGACTTTGCTATTCAAACAAACCAACTGTAGAAAGGCGTCTTTGAGTTAATCGAGAGGACATATGAATATGGACTCATCAATGATATTAAGAAATTGTTAATATTGATAGGTATGAAAATGACATGGTGATTATACTCTTATAATTCCTTATTAGGGATTCATACTGAAGTATTCTGAGAAATAAAATGACATTGGGGATTTGCTTTAATATTCTCTGGCAAAAAAAAAAAAGGTGCAGAAGATGGAGGGTATAGATAAAATAAACTAAATAAAATAAAATAAGAATTGGCAAATGGTTATAATTTTTGAAGCTTAGACTTGTGGAGGTTCATCATATTATTTCCTCTATTTTGTGTATGTTTAAATGTTACCACAGTGAAAAGTTAGGTTTAGACATGGTGATAGAGAGATGGTAACATGATCAGATCTGTGTTTTTAAAAACATTTCTCTGGCCAAATTTGTAAAGCGTATGTTGCCCAAAATGCATGGATTTGACTGAATGACAAAAAAACTCATTCTAGCGTAAGGAATAACTGAGCAGAAATGGAAACTCTTTATTTTATTTTATTTTTTTGCGGTATGCGGGCCTCTCACTGTTGTGTGGCCTCTCCCATTGCGGAGCACAGGCTCCGGACGCGCAGGCCCAGCGGCCATGGCTCACGGGCCCAGCCGCTCCGCGGCATGTGGGATCCTCCCGGACCGGGGCACGAACCCGTGTCCCCTGCATCGGCAGGCGGACTCTCAACCACTGCGCCACCAGGGAAGCCCCGGAAACTCTTTTATTTAATTAAGATGCAGGGGAAGAGGAATGGGGACAAAGTTTGATTAGTTGGTTGTTCATCCAGGGAGCTTTTGGCATCCAGGCATCTCTGCCTGTTTCTTCTGGAAGCAAGAGCAGGATTTTCCTTCGGGAATCTCATCCCCTGTATATTCGTGTGTGACTCCACCCTCCCTCCCTAGGAAGGCGTGTAACTCAGATTTGGTCAATCAGAGTACAGCCCTCCCCTGGGTACCGTGGAGATTGGTATCCTTTGAATCAGTGAGATTCAAACCTGGGACTTTTGCTGAAGCTCTTGGGAAAGAAGCCCTCATCTTCCACTGGGCTCTGAGGACCAGAGTCTAGAGCTGCTGGCAGCCACTGCCCACCACGTGGAGAGTGCCTGGCTGAGAACAAAGTGACCACAGAGGAAAGTAGGGTTGGGGTCTGGAGGGAGCAAGTAGTTAAACCCCGAGGACAGTATTTCAGACTCTGGATCCAGCCAGGCCTGCAGTGAAGCTATACTTAAACTTTTTTTTTTCCGAATCAACAATCAATCTCAGCTTCCTGTGGCTAATTGGCTAATTTGGATATGTTTCTTTCACTTGCAGATGGACCAGTTCTGAGTGATAGAAAGTTCTGGAAAGTTTTGTAGCTTTGTCACATTCACAGCGGTGTAACCTCTCCCCGTAAGCAGTTCAGAGCTTGTTTGAAAGCCTTTTCGATATCTACTAATAGCTCAATTTCTATTCGTCTATCAGCCAGTGTTCTCCTTCTCACTATAAATCTTTCACAGTTTCAAATTTATACGCTCACAAACCACTTTTTAATGGCAAACCATGTATTCTATGGAAATCATTGTATGTGGTAATTAGTAATCTGCAAGATAATTTTAGTTAATTTTAAATTTAAAATCTGTCATGCAAAACGAGTCGGATCAGCGTGGAGCTACCAACAAAAGAAATGAATCAGAGTGTGAGAGAAGCCGCGCGCAACCCTGGAAATAAAAATGTGCAGATTTCTCAGGGAATAATCATTGTCTCGATTTTTACTTGTAATTATAATTTAATTATGAACCTACTTGTGCAACATTTTAAAAGTACATAGTTAGCATTTAAGTGCTTTCCATATAATTATCTGTTATTGAACCAGCTCATGGAGTGGTTGCCGCATAAATTACTGGGCTTTGTGTGAAAATCTTTCTTCACTTCACTTTATTCTTCGCTTTATTTCAAGGTTGACTTGAAATAAAATAAGACAAATTATTTGAATGCTATTTAGCGGCTGCCCAATATTGCGTAGCTGCTTCAAGCCTGACCATCTTCAAGACTGGAGTATAGGTGAACTGTTGCTTGTTGTGCTAACGTTGGTGAAGATCATTTCTGGAAACCCAGGAGATTCTCCCTCCCTCCCTCCCCCCCTCCCTCCCTTTCTTTCTCCCTAAGAATTTACTTCTTTCTTCATTGTTCCCCTTGGGACCTTCCTAGAGAATACATGAAAATCCTGCTTCAGACACCTCCCTAGAGCCTCAGTCTCATGGGAGAAAAGGTCAGTGAATCTTTGATTAAGAGTCTACTGTGTCCTCAGAAGGCCTGTTCTGGGTCCCGGTAGAATATGGGTGGGGAAAAGAGTAAATGAGGACATTTGAGCACTGTTCCTACTTATCTTTTCTCATTCAAACCTGCCAACCTGAAGGAATGCAGTAACAAGGTATATTCTAATACTGCCCCATGTTACAGAGCAGAAAACTGAGGCACAGAGGCTGGCAGCTTGCACAGGGTTGTATGGCCGGGGCACCAGATCAGGATCCAGACCTAAACAGTGTGACTCCCGAGACCCTATACCTAACAGCTATAGTGCCCCGGCTCAGGGGGGGATGGAGGATTCTGGCAACACCAGAGTCTCCTGCAGAGAACGGAAGGCCCTGAGTACCACAAAGAGAGGAGTGGCACTCCACCTTGGCATGTGAATGGCTTTCTAGTACCTGTATTCCAAAAAGGAATTGTGGGCCAAACCAGGGAGGAGATTGTTTGTTAGAACATCTGGGCCCTCGGCCTCATGGGTCTCCTCCTGTTCTCCTGGGGCAACCAGGCAGCAGGTAGGATGTGCTTTGCAGATCGTTAGCTCTGCAGGAGAATGCAGGGTCAGGAGTGCTGCTGCCTGTATCTGCATGCTCCGTTTTTCAGAATCCCCAGGGTTTGAGAATATGCCCAGGGCTGGAACACCCGGTTAAGTTCAGACCACTTTGATTGTTAACTTTCATTTATTCACGTCCGTAGATCAATTAAAATTAAATGCTGCCATAACATCTAAACGTTATCTTATAAATAATGATTCTATCTCGAGTTCTAAAAGAAAGGGATGCCATCTTTCAGTTACATTTAGGCCTGTGTAATCTCCGCAGCTTCTCCGTGCTGGATAGAAAGGCCATGGAAAGATGAATAGGAGATAAGCCTAACATTTATCAAGTGCCTACTGTATGCTAGGCAGCATGATGGGTGCTTACCAAATACGCGCTTGTTTTGAACAGACACCCAAGGCGTAACTTGTATTCCCATTTTGCAGGTGAGAACACTGAGGTCTAACTAACTTGCCCAACTTGTTGGTGGAGCTGGGACTCTAGGTGAGGGTGTCTGATTGGAGCGTGCTTCCTAATCAACACTCAGGTAGAGGATCGTGACTCTCCAGATGTGCAGGCGGGGTTAGGATGGCACCTTGGGTCCCCCGCTTCTCAGAGACACGCAGGGCTACCCCCTTCTCGTTCACCAAGGACCCAGGTGAAGCTGAGACCAAACAAGAAGACACACCAAGCTGTTTGTTTCTGGGATAGTTACCAAGAGCAGGACACATAGCAGATGAGCAAGGGGGGCCTTAGGAGCCCAGATATGTCAAGGAGGAAGCGAGCTTTGGGAGCTGGAAGACCTGGTCATGGATGGGAGGGGCCTGGATACCAAAGGTGGAACGGGACAAAAGCAAGGCTAGGGGCAGATGGAAGGAATCCCACATCCAGACAGAGCGGTGGCGACGAGGTGACAGGTGTGTGCTCCATAACATGAGGGCTCCCTCCTCTCTTTTCTCCCACGTGGTCCCCCTTCCCTACCCCCACCCCCAGACACTAGAGCCCTTCAGGGTCCAGTTCAAAGTACCTAACCCCCCTCCCCGCCCGCGTAGAGCTTTCCGCTTTCCTATATTCCTCTACTGTCTTCTCCCAAAGACTCCAGCTCAGACCTTTATTATAGCACGTGCGATCATAATTGTGTGTCTGACCTTTCCCAGGGGACACATGAATGGAAGAAAGGTATGTTCTGTTGCTTTTCCATTCGTGTCTACCCAGTCCTAGTGAGGTGCCTGCATGTGCAGATTTTCAACAGAGGGTTGAATAAATGCGTTTCCATCTTGCCCGGTTTGTTCATCTCCTGTGTCCTCCCCTAGAATGAACTATCCCTGAGATAGGGTCTTGGTTTTGTTTACCATTGCATCCCCAGGGCCTAACACAGAGCCCTGAAACTGACATACATTAGGGTCTTAGTAAATATGTGATAAATAAAAGAATCAATTATTCTTGTACTTCAGACATTGATCAGGCTGGAAAGTTTTAGTTTGTTTATACCATGAAGGGGCACAGCCCACATAAATCACTTTAGGGGACAGACTCACCAACAAGAACCAAAGGGAAGTGGAAACAACCCAAATGTCCACCAACTGACCAATGGATAAGCGTCCATACAGTGGAATTATTATTCAGCTGTAAAAAGGAAGGAAGTACTGATTGATGCTACAACATGCATGAACCTTGAAAACATGCTAAATGAAAGAAGCCAGGCACAGAAGACCATCTATTGTACGTTTCCATTTATATTAAATGTCCAGAATTGGCCAACCTATAGAGACAGAAAGGAGATTAGTGGTTTCCAGGGGCTGGTGGGAGGGGAGAGAGGAGAATGAGGTTTCTTTCTGGGGTGATAAAAATGTTCTGGAATTAGATAGTGGTGGTGGTTGTACAGCCTTGTGGTTATACTAAAAACCACTGAATTGTATACTTCAAAAGGATGAATTTTATGATATGTGAATTACATCTCAATAAAGCTATTATTAGAAAAACAAAAAGAAGAACCAAAGAGAAGATCATGCTTGATCTGAGCCTGCAAAATTCTTCTTCCTGGGAGCCATATTCTGGGACTCTTCATTCGAGGTCCTAAGAGACCCATACTGCTGCTCTGGAGAAGCACACCCTTTGGCACGATCCCACCCTGCAGTGAAGAAACAATAGCGGCAGTCTTTGTGGATTTTAGGAAGAATACCTCTTGATTACCTCTTGGATAATGATTCTAGAACTTTTTATAAAAAAATAGAACTTGATATGAAGTTGATATTTATTTTTGAAAACATAGGGTTAAGCAGTTAGTCCAGTTAATTCCACCTTTAGATACCACTGCATTCTGTCAAGTTTTCTCCAACTCAGAAATCCTCAACCAGGACCGGTTTGCCCCCTAGCTGATATTTGACAGTTTCTAGAGATATTTTTGGTTGTCATACCTGGGGGGAGGTGCTACTAACATCTATTAGGTGGAGGCCAGGAAAGCTGCTAACTTTACCCCACAAAGTACAGGACAACTCCCCACAACCACAAGAATAAAATTCTGATCCTAATGTCAGTAGTGCCAAGGTTGAGAAACCCTGCTGTAAACGTGTTACCAACTTCCTGGTCCCAACTACCATCATCTCTCAACCGAGTTATTTCAGTAGTTTCCCAACAGTTTTCTGTGCTTTCACTCAAATCATTGCTAGAGAAATCCCTAAACACAAATGTGATCATTTGTCATTGGCCACTGTAATTGTTTCCTATTGCTGCTGTAATGACTTACCACAAACTTGGTGTCTAAAGAACAGAAAGACATACACTACCACGTGTAAAATAGATAGCTAGTGGGAACCTGCTGTATAGCACAGGGGGCTCAGCTCGGTGCTCTGTGATGACCTAGAGGGGTGGGATGGGGAGCGTAGGAGGGAGGTCCAAGAGGGAGGGGATGTAAGTATACATATAGCTGATTCACTTCATTGTACAGCAGAAACTAACACAACATTGTAAAGCAATTTTACTCAAATAAAAAAAAAAGAACAAAAAGATGTTATTTACTATTTATCCACCCACATAATAGAGCATTTGAAAGATGACAACACACAGTTCAAGGAAAGGCAAATTGTTAGTGGTCAGGAGACTCAATTCCTCATTGTCAGATGTGGACAAAGTAGGTACAAGCCATGTTCAAGTGGCTGTCCCCTCACCACCTTTGTAACTGTAAGAGTTGACAGTGAAATCTAGAAACATTAAGTCTGATATAGCCAACTTCTTTGTGTTTATTTGCAGTGGTGTGGGTTTAAATATGCAAGTCCTGACATTGGCTGCATTTTTCAACTTGATGGCCAAGCAGGGTTTCACTGCAGATTGACGCATAGAAGGATCAGTATCCATTGGTGGTCTGAGAACAAGCTGAGATTTTCTCTCTCTCTCCTCCCATTATTCCAAGAAGGAGAAGAGTTTTAGGCAAAGATAAATGGAAATTATGCAGTAACTTCAAATATATTACTCTCCAGATCTCCTGTCTGAGTAAATCAGAGATACTCACAACTAAGGATAATGAGATAATTAAAAACTAGTAAATATAAATGTGAGGTGCTTTCTGTCATTAAGCCCAGGACATGTATCTGATTATGAAACACTGACTCTGTATTTTGAAATTTCATATCAATTATATGAGACACTTTTACAGATCTCCCTGAGAAATATTTACATAAAGCTGTATTTTTATACACTATGTAAAGTACTGAAGTATAGATTTAATCAAAACTGTAAATAAGACTAAAGTTATGCTGTTAGTGTGAAATACACAAGCATAAAAAGTTTTAGCAAAATTTTAAATCAATTTCACTCTGAATTATATTGGCTTCCCGATTACTTGCATATCCCTCAGTCCCCAACCTCCTCTTCCCCCACTTCAACTTAATGCTCTTTCATTGGAGAGAAGACATTTTGGGAAGAAAAACCCCACAGTGTTTTTATGTTTCTGTTTTTGTGGGGAGAGGGATGTAAATTTAGAGAGTGCATTTCTGCCTACATTCTGAATTACATTTTCAGTCCCTCCCTGTTCCCAGGAGGCCACGTGGGTTACTATAGGAAGTCAGGCTTTGGTGATGGGTGAGACTTGGGTTTGAATCCTTCCTCTGACCTGGAGCTGTCAGAGCTGTGTGCTCTGGACAAATTACTTTCTCTGGGTCTGAGTTTCCTCGTTTGTACAATGGGATTCATGGTACTCACCTCTTGAGGCGTGGTAAGGATGAAAGGAGAGGATGCGGGGTAGTCTGTGACACATCTTATGCTCTCAGTTATTTCTCCCACGGTACTGCCACATCTGTCTCACCTCTTCTCATTTCCCGGGGTGGTAGAGGTATTGACCCTTTCTCAACACTGTGGTTGGATAACGATGGATTGTATGTGAGGGACATCAAATAATCAATGTCATCATTGTGTCCCAATGATTTAACTGGGGGCCACCAGTTGCTTCAGAATCAAAAGGCGCTCCTTGCTTCATTGTTGTATTCTCTTCAAATCAGAATGTTTTACAGACCTTGACTATTAGGGTAGTCTCCTTTTGCAAGATGCCTTCGCCCTGACTCACCAAAGCAGGCTATGCCAGTAGGCAGAGGTCAAATTAAATGTGAGAGGGGGAAGGGAGACTGGAAAAGTTTGGTTTATGAACCAACTTGTCCTGGTTTCCCTGGGACTGTCCTGGTTTAACACTGAACGTTCCATGCCCTGGAAATCCCTCAGTCCTGGAAAAACCAGCATGGTTGGCCATCCTACACCAAGGTCAGCAATTTAAATTTTGAGATAGGCAGTCATCAACAGGAAGGTTCATGGTTATATAGGACTGGGGATGGGAATAGGGAGTAGTTGTAAATGAGCACAAGGTTTCTTTTTAGGATGATGGAAATGTTCTAAAATTAGATGGTGGTGATGACTGACAACTCCATAAATATACTAAATTCACCAATTTGTGCTTTTAAAACAGGTGAATTTTATGATATGTAAGTCATATCTGCATAAAGCTGTTTAAAAGCTGATTATGAAATTATATTTCCATAATAAAGCATTGATTTTTTGGTTAGAAAGATAATAATACCTTGTCCATAAAATGCATTAAGAATTTAAACTAAATTGCCCATCAAATTGGAAAAGATTTATTAAGGTTGACAAAACTCAGATTTGACAAGAGATGGGGAAACTGTCACATGTTCAAATGGTCAAAAGTGTAAATTAATAAAATGTTTAAATAGGATAGTTTGGTAGTATGGACCAAAATGTAACATATACGTACTCTTTGACTCAGCAACTTCATTTCCAGAGATGTATCCCAAGCAGGTAATTGTCAAGTGTTCAGAGATACATGTGCAAAGATGTTCATCACAGATGGTTTGTAATAGAAACAATGGCTTATAATTAGAAGCAATCTACGTTTTCCTTAGTGATGGATGGTTTAGATGAGCTATGGCAAATCCATACAATGAAACACTTTTACTATGACAGCATCGAGATGGTAATATACATCCATACACACATCTGACGAGCTGTTCCAGTCTGCCTGGGACAGTTCCTGTTTTACTACCAAAAGTCCCATGTCCAAGGAAACCCCTCAGTCCCAGGGGAATAGACGGTTGGTCATCAACAAATCTATAGAAAAACAGCCAATAAGATGTCACCAAAAAGTTAACAGGAGTTGTCTTGGGATGGTGGGATTTCAAGTCAGGTCAACTTTGTTTTGGGTGGTGTTAGGATTTTTTGGTATTATTTGCATTTTTTATTAAGTAATTTTACATTTGAGGAAAAAATATTGGCATTAAAAAAGAACCTCTGCTGACCTGTTAACAAAAATGTAGGAATATTAAATGTCCTTCATTGATTTTATGTGATTTGATTGCCATTTGTGGGACATGGGTCTATCTAAATAAATTAAATACCTAGGCACACATCACATAAGTAGGTGAGTTCAGGGAAATAGCAATTCATAGTTTCCTTCACTTTGATGAGTATTTCTACAGAAACTATAAAGTTCTCAACTCCCAGATGGGGCAGGTGGCAGGGGGGTCCTTCAGGGAGTCTCTCTTTGACTGAGAGGCAATGTATTGGGGTAAAATGCTTGGAGGTTTATTCAACCAGGCTGACATGGGTTCAAATCCCTGTTTTGTTTCTTGCTTATTCAGTGCCCTTGAACAGGCCCCTGAATCTCTCTACACCTTTGTTTCCTTATCTCTTAAATGGAGAAAATAGTATCTGGCCTCTAGGACTGTTGTGCAGATTCCATGACGTATTGATATGTCTAAAGCTTCCCAGGAAGTGCCTGCCACCGTCCCTAACTGCTAATTTATGTTCCTTATCATCTTTACATTCCATTCAGTCTAGATAACTGAAAACTTATTTGAAATCATCAAAACCTTTGTCATCCATACATGTTTTAATGCATGTGAAACAGTAGGTGATATGACTTGTAAGAATAAAAATCTGTGGTGAATTTGGAGACTTCTTTATATTTACCGTAGCTTGACTTACCTGGGTGGAGACAAGACATGATAAAATAGTTTAAAAATATCTTGAATCTGTGAAAGTCTGCTAGTTTTCACACAAAGAAAACTTACATTAGTAAAATGTTACTCCAGTGCCTTAGAAATCTACACACAGACACACACAGATACACACAGACACACACACACACACACACACACACAAAGCCTCTATGATTATATACATTGTCTCTGCCTAGTTGCTACTTTTGGCCAAAAGCAAACATGGAGCTCAATTACAGGATTGGGGTGCTAGGCATGGAAATTACATGTTTGGTGCCTGCCACTCACAGGGCAAAATAATCAACTATTCAAAGCTTCTCTGTGTTTCTCAACCTCTTTAGTGTCTCATAGGTTGTCCTGCTCACCATTTGGGTCTCTGTGACTCGTGTGTTTCATCCAGGGGCTCCTATTTCCAGACAAGTCTGCAGTCGTTTCTTAAGAGCTTTATTATTTTTATTAAAATTTCCAAATATAGGCAAAAGTCACAGTAGGAGGATAAAAATGCATTCACCAATGATTTCATTCGTCGATTCTTCCTTCTATGCATCTTGCTTTCTTCTGTCTATCCTTCCATCCAGCCAGCAGTATTTACTGTGCCAGCAATATTTATTGTACCCCAGCGATGCAATTCTTCTGTTCATTCGGCCAATTTTTATTAAGTGCCTTCTATACGTTTAGGATGTTGACTTTGTTGAGTGCTGGTGATTTAATGGTGAGAGAAGACAGTCATTGTTCTTAATCTCATAGGGCTTATGTTCAAGGACAGAGGCATTAACAAAATAGCCTTATATATGTTTATGAATATGAATGCATATAATGGCAAATTTGATAAATGCAGTGAAAGAAAGGCCACAGCGTCATGAGCGCTTATCATGGTAATCGGGGGGGGAAATGTAACTTAATCCATGGTGGGGGGCATAGAAGTTTTCCCAAGGGAATGAAGATTGTGCTGAGGTCTAAAGAACAAATAAGAGTTAATTAGAAAAGAAGGGAGGGCAAATGTTAAGAGAAAAGGGGGAGTGTGTCCTGTCCTGTGATGGGGGAGCAGTGGTAGGTAGGAGGGATTGAAAATCTTGAGTGGAGCAGAGAGAAGGCAGCAGACGGGTAGGAAGGGCGGGTCAGAGCCGGGCAGAGACCCTGGAGAGCTTTCTAGGCCATTTAAGAAGTTTAGATACAATCCTTAGAGCATAGAAAATACCCTAAAGGGTTTTCAGCAGGGCATCTGTCAGATGAGGGAAGAACAGGTTAAAGGGCAAGTGTGGGGATGGAGAGTTCACCCGTCACAAGGCTTTATCAGCAGCCCAGATGAGAGGTGCTGGAAGCTTGAGTTGAACATTGTGTTAAAAACATGGGGACTGATGGAGAAATATTTTATTCTAGGATCCAGTAAGGTAACTGGGGATGTAACTTGTAGACAAACAAAGTGGCAAGGAAACAACATAAGATGGTGTAACAACAAGTGGTGTGGTGGACGTTTGAAATAGGAGTTAGAGCAGAGCAGAGTGGCTTTTTGAGGTTGGGAATTAACATGGACTATGAAAGAGACAAGGAAGGAGGAACTCAGAGGGCACTTCGGGTTGGAGGAGCAGGTGAAGAAAGCCATAGAGAAAACAATTTGCATAGTTTGTATAGAGGAAGCTGAGGAGGCAAAAGAAAAAAAATGCTGAGCCTGATGGCACAGAGCAGCTGTGACAGTCTTTCCAGACGAAGTGATTAGTCATGACTCTTGATTTCATGGCAGAAAACTGGCTCAAACTGGTTCAAGGCAAAGAGTAAATTTGCTGAAACAAACGAAAATTACATATGTAAATGACATCAGGTAAAGCTGGATCCAGGTGCTCAAATAGTGGTGCCAACACCTTTTCTTTCTTCATCTCTTGACTTTGCTTTTTTCTGTATTGGCTTCATTTATAGGAAGACTCCTTCTTCTTGGAGGAAAGATGATGTGAGCTGATCTAGGCTTGCTTACCAGCTTGACAATGCAGGTGGTAGAACCTCCATTTGCCAACAGTTTTAGTAAAGGTTGGAGATATTGTCTTATTGGCCTAGCTGACGTCACATGTCCATCGTTGAACCGATCCCCGAGGCCAGGATATCCAAGGCTCTGATCCTGGAGCATATATTTTTCCCTTTGGAACTGGGGATGGGGTCATTGTCCCCTCCCCCAAGCCAAATGGATTGAGAGAAGGGAGGGAAGTTCCTCCATTAGAAAGCAGAATGCTGTTATGAGAAGAAGAGAAAATGTACACTGGGAAGGTGAATTAACAACCAAATAATGCAGACTTTATTATATCACATGATGCTAAAATGGGTAATTTGATGAACTTGGGAGGAGTGCCTTTATTTTAAGAGATTCCCTCTTGACACAAGAGAAATGAATTGTGATAACATCTTGGGACACATACTTAATCTTAAAAATTTCATTTTAAAGACATGAAGTGACTTTCCTTTGTGGTGCAACCACATCTTCATTTTATCCTTGAAATTGGTGGTGTTTCCTAGAAGCTAGAGAATCTTCAAATGTCTGACTTAGGTTCCTAAGACTGAGGTCAAAAACTAGGTTCAGATCTGTGCTGTCTTTTCATAAGTTGACACGAATTTGTTCATCTGGTGTTTTTTTTTTTTGTTTTTGCGGTACGCGGGCCTCTCACTCTTGTGGGCTCTCCCATTGCGGAGCACAGGCTCCGGACGCGCAGGCTCAGCAGCCATGGCTCATGGGCCCAGCTGCTCCGTGGCATGTGGGACCTTCCCGGACCGGGGCACGAACCCGTGTCCCCTGCATCGGCAGGTGGACCCTCAACCACTGCGCCACCAGGGAAGCCCTGGTGTTTTTTATAAAAACAGAATGAACGTTGTCATAGAATTGGGAATTGAGTCATACCTGGAAGGTGAAGTAGAGCTTGAGTCATTCTTTCCTAATTTTCAGTAGAGGGAGATTGATATGGGTTTTTGATCATAATTCAAGGAAGGTATGTCCTTGACAGTGATTCAAGAGAGGTATCTAATTTAGAGCCCTTATTCTCCCATAAGTTATGTTTTTCATGTACTTCTCTGAATTCTTTCATCTTTAAGCAGATATTTTAAAAAAATTTAATTTTATGTTCTTTTCATCTTATCTTGATTAAGCTTTGAAAAGCCTTTCTGAAGATCTTATTCTGGCTGATAATTAATTTTAAGGTATTCTTTCTTGGTTCATAATAGTTTGTGTTATTGTATAATTAAAAACAAAATTAAAGTATTTCTGCCCCCTCACTTTTGTGAAGCCTATAGTCCAGCTCCTAGGGATGACTGGGATACCACAGTCAGACGCAGAGCATGGAGCCTTCACTGTCTTTTGCAACTAAATTAAAACCCCAGTCAGAGGAAACAAAGTAAATATTGAATCATTTCACGGGAATGATGATGAAATTTGATCATAAATGAATTCCTCCCCCTTTCAACACCCTTATCTTTAGTCTTTTCAGGGTTCCAGGACAAATGGGTATAAGGATTAAATTGTCCTTACCTAGCACAGCATTTACTACCTTCTTGTGGCTTGCAGGTCCCCACTGAAGTGAAACAGTGACCAGCTTCAGGCAAAGGAGGACATGAAAAGGAGCTATGAAAGCCTAGGCCTCTTTCCAGGCCCCTACTCTCCACTTGCCACAAGGGTTGTGATAGGCAGAATTCTATAGATGCCCCCAAGATTCCCATGTCCAGGTTATTCCATCAAACACTAATCTAGGTACTTCTCTAAAGAGATTTTGCAGATGTAATTAAGGCCCTGAGTCAGATGACCTGAAGATAATGGAGCGCACTCTGTAATTATTTTCACTGGTTTGTGTCAGAACAAAGAGCCAGAGACATTCAGGAATCTTCAAGAAGAATTCACGGCACCAGGGAAATCCTGTTTTGAAGATGGGGGCGAACACATTCGAGGACCAGAAAGCACCACCTGGAAGCTGAGAACTGCTGCTGGCTGACGGTCAGCGAGGAAATGGGACCTCAGTCCTTAAACCACAAGGAACTGAATTCTGCCAACAATTTGAATGAGCCTGAAAGCTGATTCTGCCCTAAAATCTCCAGATGAGAATGCAGCCCAGCCAACACCTGGACTTCTACCTGATGAGACCCTAGGCTGAGAACCTAGCTGAGCCTGCCCAGACTTCTGACCTCCAGACCTACAGAACTGGCGGATAACAAGTGGATGTTGTTTTCAGCAGCTACATTTGTGGCAATTTGTTACACAGGATAGAAAACTAATTCAGGAGTTTAAAAGCAGAAACATAAGGTCGCATAGAAATAATTAGACACCAAGAGCCTCTCAATATGACCGAGCTGTTAAAGGTACATGAAACCAGGATGAAACTGATGTTTCATGTGTGTCAGTGCTTGTTCAGCAAGTTTGTAAAATGTATTTTTTTCAATGAGGAGATAAAAGAATGAAAATCCAATAGTATTCAAATAACCTCTCTAAATATTTTAGTGATACTCTATCCATAAGATTAAGAGCAGAGTCATGGGAAAAAGGAAATGTAAACTCTTGAATACAAGTTCTGTGATGGTAGGAATGTGTTCATCTAATTCTTTTTACATCCCCAATGAAAAATGTCCACTGAATAAATGAACAAAGAGAGGGAGACATTTGTCAATGTCTGGAGACATTTTTGGTTGTCATGTCTGAGAGGGGTTGCTACTGGCAGCTGGTGGGTAGAGACCAGGGATGTCCAAGTGCACAGGACAGCAACCTCCCATCCCCCAAACCTACACACACACAACAAAGGATTATCTGGCTGGAAATATCAATAGTGCTGAGGTTGAGAGATCCTAAATTGAGCGTTTTATTTCTAAGTGAGATGGGCTTCTTTTCTCCTAGTTCCCTGTCATGGTCTTTCTGGTTTTCATAGATACTAAGTTCTTGATGGTTTTTCAGACTATTTAATCATCTGCCTCAATTTCAGTCTTTGAAATCCATCTGATTTCTTAGCTCCTGTGCACTTACTGGAATGTTTGACCCATTCATTCCCAGTCTGGCTCTGGAGGCTCTTAACAGCCAACATGGATGAGCCATAGAGCTGTACCATGTGATGGATATTCTGCTTCCTTGTGTCCTCATGGCGATTCTGCAATACAAATTCTGTTATCCCCATTTCACATATGGGGAAACTAGAAGACCAGAGAGAGTAGGCAACATGCTGCAGATCATAAGGCTAGTGAACGGTCTAACTGTGTCCTGACTCCAAATCCCATGGTCCTAATAACAGTGCTTTATGCCTTCTCCTTTGCCCATGGTGACTGTACTTGCTTCAACTTTTAGTTTGAGAAAATGCCATAATGTTTTGTTTGCCTCGACCTTTGATTCTCATCCTTTCAATGTTGCCTATCTGCTGATATTCATGTCTTTTCTTCCATTATTTCCAACCTGCTGCCAGTCACTCCATAGCATATCTGATTATTTTGGTACCTCCTTATCTGATATGGTACAGAGTCAACCAGGCAAAGCAAAATGGAAAACTGGAGAAATTGATCACTCCACAGAGCAACCAGGACTGTCTTTTAAAAATATACCTTTGATCACGTCTCACTATTTGCATGAAATCCTTCAGTGGCTCCCCATTTCTTAGGATAAACTCCAGCATCTTGAATGTGACCCACTAGGCCCTGTATGATCTTGTCCACATCCTTCTCTCTCTTAGTTAGCATAGGCCAGGCTGAAGGAATATATAGACTCAAAAATATATGAATCAAACACAGTGGAAGTTTATTTCTCACTCACACAACGGCCCAAACAAATATTACAGGTAGGCTGGTGGTTTTCCTGGGGGGCCCAGACTCCTTCCATCCTTGGGCTCCCCCTGCCCGTGGGGCATCATGACCATCTTTGTCTCATAGGCCAGCTGGGAAAGAGCATTGGAGGAAGAACAGCTGCCTCTTTAGGGTTAGGTGCGCCTCACTTCCTTCACATCCCACTGGCTGGACCTCTGTTCTGTGGCCACACCCACCTGCAAGGGCAGCTGGGGAATGTGGTCTGGCTATCTGCCTCAGGAACAGGAGGGTATGGGCTTTGCTGTGCCTTTCTAAATCAGTGTATCATCACTTTATCTTCTCTCCATGTGCTGCAGCTATGCTGTTCCACCTTGTCTCTAAAGGCACCATCCTTATTTTTCCCCAGGGCCTTTGCATGTACTTCCTGCAGACATAGAGAGCAATCCATTCTCCTGATCTAGTTTACTCTCACTGTCTTTAGCTCCAGCCCATGTGTCACTTCCCCAGGGAATACTCTCCCTACAATCCTCTTGGACACGCTCCCATCAACCAGACTCTTCTTTGTTAAATGTGCTCACAGAACCATGTTCATTTCCTTCTCTCCACTTATCTCCATAAAAAAAAAATGCCTTCATTTATGTGATAGTTTCATTATTGTCTGACTCACTCATTAGACCACAAGTTCCAAGACAGAAATGGAAGTGTCTGCTTTGCTCATATTCCCAAGTTTCTAGTACAATGCCTTTGGTCACTTAACAAATATTTGTCAAATGTAAAAAATTATCTTAGATAATTAGAATCCCATCAGTGGAGTCAAGCAATGATTCATTGACCACATTCCTGTCCTGGGAATGCTGTTATAAACTAAGTAAGTCACTGAGCTACTCAGGAGACATAGGCAAGTGGAGTTGTGAATCTTCCTCTCAGCACATCAACTAGATTTCTTTTTTGTAGAACTCTCTCATTTTGTTCTTTTGCTCCCTTCCTGTTTATTTATGCATCAAACATATACTGACTCTACATTAGCCATTATACTGAGTCCTGAGTATATGCAGTTAAACAAGTCACATTTTCCATCCTCAAAGAATCCTGATAGCAAAGGAAATTGACACATATTCCACAAACTAGACAACGGTATTATTCTCACTGTAATAGATGTATGAGTGAAAGGTGATGTTTTGAGGCTGGATGGGAGAAAATGATTGTGTTCCTGGAACAAATGCTTCACATTGTCTTTGTTGACAGACTCTAAGTACAAAGAAATGAGGTTATCTTATGTTGGCCTAGAGCTTTCTAATTTTCAGAGTGCTTTTATTATTTATTTATTTATTTAAACATCTTTATTGGAGTAAAATTGCTTTACAATGTTGTGTTAGTTTCTGCTGCATAACAAAGTGAATCAGCTCTGTTACCTTCTTTCATACTCCATCAAACCCAGGACCAAGTATGTAGGCCAAGTATTACTGACAACATTTCACTGACAAATAAAGAGAAACTCAGGGAAGTCATGAGCTTTGCTAAGAGCTTATAGTTACTGAATCATTGAGAGTGTGGGGAAGGGATGGTCCCTGAGAAGCAGCAGGATGGCCACGCTGACGACAGTGTTTATTTATCAGTTGGTCTAGATATATTTCAACATTTTAATAATTGGCATGACTGGTTATAATACCTAACCATCAACCCAACTTCCAAACCAGGTATGTTATCAACCCCTGATGCCTCACTCCATAAAGCTTATTAATTTTCTTTTTTAAAAATACCTTTTTATAGTTAAAAAATTACCTATACACATGGTTAAAAAAATCAACAGTGCAAAAAAATATATAAAAAGAAAGTGAATTCTTTTCTCTTTCCCCAGAAAGCCAGTCCCTCAGTCCCTTCCCTAGAGCCAATGACAGCTTCTTCTGTATCATTTACAAGACACTGCATAAAACCTATAAACTGTTAAATACAGATGGGAGCGTGCATTTCTCATGGGTCTGCTCCTAGCATTTTCTGCTTAAGATAACTTGGAGGTTTTCTGTATCATAATACACGGATTACTTCATTCTTCTTCATAGCTATAGAGGATTATCTTGCAAGGACTATTTATTTATTTAATCATATATATTATATAATCAATATATTATGTAACACATAATTATAGCTACAACTTAATATATATTATATACTTAAATCATTCCAGAATATCTATTCATATACAAATGCACAATTTATATATCTATACTCATAATGCGTAAATAAATATAGATTTATTTATCCATAAATAAAACCATTAAATCAGGGATGGGAAAACTATGGACCAAGGGCCACATCCAGCCAACCACCTGATTTTGTGAATAAAGTTTTAGTGAAACACGGGCACACCTATTTGTTTATATAACAACAGAGTTGAGTAATTGTGACAGAGTCCATATTGCATGAAAAGCCTATAATATTTACTCTCTGGCCTTCTGCAGTGAAAGTTTGGCTGTATTGTGTATGGTTTATTTATTTATTTATTTTTAAGTAATTAATAAAATTTAAAATTATTACTTATTAAACTCAATGGATTAAATAACTAAACTTTGTATGAATTGGTTTTGGTTTAACTATTTTCTTACTGGGGGGCATTTAGATTGTTTTCAATCTTTTACAATAGATACTGCAATGATTATCCTTGTACATAAGTTTGTTGGCAAAAAAGGGGTTGTGTCTATAGGGTGAATACTTAGCAGTAGAATTGCTGGAATCATCATGAAGTGCACTTTACATTTTTATAGATGTTGCCTCTATAATGCCCTCCGGAGAGCTGGCACTATTCTTCATTTACACAATAGGACTTGAAAATATATGTTTATTTATTCATACGCTTACCAAGCACTATGTACTGATCTTTGCTATTTTCTTTAAAATTACGAGTGTGGGTGAATGTCCTTATTTATGTTCAAAAGTCATATTGTCCGCCTCTATAAACAACATATTAAAGCTTTTTCTCACTTTTATAAATTGGGATAATTTTTTAAAATTAAGTATTCTTTTCGCTGTAGAGGAATTAGTATTTTGTCATACGCATTTTAAATACTTTTACTTTGTTAGACATTTGTGTTTTGATAATAAAAGCAAAAAAAAATTTGAATAGTGAGATCTATAACCCATTTCTTAGAAAGATTGTTCCTATTTCAAGACTACAAAACTCTTGCTTAGAAAGTAAGATTAATTTTTTAAAGTTTCATGTTTTCTTCTAGTGCTTTTAAGGTTTCATTTCTTACTGTTCATATCACTGACCCATTTGAGATGATTTTTGATGAAAGAAATGATGTAGAGCTTCCATTTTATTTTATTTTATACTTGGAAAACTTCTCAGGAGTCCCAAATCCATTCATTGAATAATTTATCTTTCTCCCACTGATTCAAAATGGAAACTTTCTCATAAATCAAATTTCCATCTGTATTTGTGTCTGTTTTTTCATTCAGTTTTGTCCCATTAATCTTTCCCTCCATTTCTGTGTCAGGCATTGTGATAAGCAATTTACATTCATTATCTCATTAAATTACTCTAACTTTATAATGTTTTACCTTTCAAGGCTAATCCCACCCCCTACTTACTCTGCCTTTTCAGGGTTTTTCTGCTTATTTTTGTATCATTATTTTTCTCTGAGACCTTAATTAACTTGTTTCCTTCCTAAAAAAATTCTCAACCAGTCAATGAAATATGCTTCTTGGGATTTTAATAGGGATCACATTACATTCATATGTTAGGGGAAATTGGATTGACCTGTCTTAGAAAAGAGTGGTAGATATCTTTTTATTAATTTATTAATATATTTTTATCAGTTTATTAATACCTTCCATATTCTAATAGTTATGTTTGATAGGTTTTTAAAGAGCCTATATATTTTTTATTAACTTTATTTGCTGGTATTTGAAAATCTTTTTTCTTGCTTTTGAAACAAAGTCTGTTCTTCCTTTATACTTTCTAGCTGTTTTTATTGATATATATATGATATATCGCTATACAAAATTGTTATGAAAATATCCACTATTCCTAAAATAATAAAGAATTTAATCAAATATCTTTTTTATAATCTCTAGAACATCATAGGTTTTGTGTCCACTGACCGTCTAATAGGATAAATTATGTCAACAGCTTATGAACCTTATTTGGCATGGTGAAAACTATTAATATGTTAATATTGTTATTAATATTTTATTCAAAACTTTTCATGAATATTTATAAGTCAGATCAATTGGCTGTTTTCCTTTGCTTTGTCAAAGGTTGGATCAGTGGTGTCAGGCCTTCACAAAATGATTTTGGATGTGTGTTTTTTTTTTTTTTTCCTTCTGTATGTTCTGGAACAGTTGAAATGGTTTGGAGTTATCTATTCATTGAGAGTTCATTGAATTCATTTGTGAACTTCTCAGGCCATTAATGGCACATTTGGTGGGGGGCAATGGAAACATCTTGGGTTGGATTTCCTAGAAGCAGAGCCTGAGACAAGGATTCTTGTGAAAGAGGTTTTTTGAGGGAGTGCTCCCTGGAGAAGGGAAGAGGGCAGCAGGACAGGGCAGGGAAGGATTTAAGCAAGGATGTGGTCTCAGCTGGAGTGGCGCCTCGGTCTGATCCCATGGGGAGGTCTGGAGCATGAACGGCATCACAGAGGTAGCCTTCTCGAGACCAGGAGGCTAGGCATCCAAGCCCCCCGGTAGTCAGGCATTGGTTGCTAGCTGCTCCCCAAGGTAGCTGCTACCTCTTCAGGGAATCGGGCATAGGTATAACCTCCCTGGAAAGGCAGGAGCCTCCCATGGGCAGAGAACAATTCTCTAGAAAAGGAAAAGGAAGCAACTATGAGCTATTAGCAGCCAACATTCTCAACCACTATCTGGAGGATGGGTGTGCTGGACCAAACAGCATCCACTGTAGGGGGAAGAAGCTCTTTGACAACTGGGCTACTTAGATTTACTATCTTCCCGAAGACGGTTTTTCCTAGCACAAAATTTGGAGCTTATTCAATCTGTTCCTCCCAACAAATCCTTATTCTCTATACTACTGATAACCAGTGATTATTCTACTTTATTAACAATGACTTTAAAACATAGGAATATTTGCTATGAAAAAGAAAGATTAGTGTTCTAATCTTCCCCAAATCACACTGTCCTCCTAGAAATAATCACTGTTGCCAGGTTATAGCATGTGCGTGTGTGTGTATGCACGTGTAGGTATGTGTAGAGCATGTGTGGGTATATATGTATATATACATACATCTATATAGTTTTTGCTATGCATTTGTATAAGTTCTCATTTTTAGGAGAGCTAGGAAGTTGATTTAAAGAGACAACAGAGCCACTTCAGCCGCTGTCACATTCCCCAATATGGACTTTGATTGCGTCCAGTGAGGAGTAACGAACGTTTTGGCTGAGGCTCACAGTCTAAACGTGGAAAACAAGGGTTTGGAAGCTTGAAAAGAAAATGTGAATTAGCATCCGGGTTCCGTGAAGCCCAGGACATTGAGAATGGGAGTTCGGAGGATGGAGCTGACGTTGAACAGCAAATCTCTTGCGTCCCGGTGGCTAAAATGGTCTCTTCTGGCTTTAGGAAAGTCTTATTTTTTTTGGTCCTTTTCTTTATGGTTCTCATTTGACTGTATTAATCTGAGCGTTTTCTTTTTGGCTTAGGAATCCAGTGACCTGCTTTCCGAGCAGATTCTCAGCATCACCTTGGCTAGGAGGTTACTGAATATCTCTGAATTCTTTCCTCCTCTCGTTTGGGAATAATAATATGCACCTTATAGAGTTTCCTACAGGTTTAAATGAGATGATGTTTAGACAGCACTTGGCATGGTGCCTATCATGTAATAGGCACTCGGTGAATCATGGATGCCTTATAACGTGTGTTTTCCTATCTTCCCAACTGCTTCGGGTAACGATACTTCATTCAGGACTTCCTTTTCGGACATTAGGAGAGGCTGCCTGGTTTCTGTGCACCAGCACTAACTCATCTTACTCGAAAATAAAATGAAGGCTTCCCTGGTGGCGCAGCGGTTGGGAGTCCGCCTGCCGATGCAGGGGACGCAGGTTCGTGCCCCGGTCCGGGAAGATCCCACATGCCGCGGAGCGGCTGGGCCCATGAGCCACAACTACTGAGCCTGCGCGTCTGGAGCCTGTGCTCCGCAACGGGAGAGGCCGCCATAGTGAAAAGCCCACGCACCGTGATGAAGAGTGGCCCCCGCTTGCCGCAACTAGAGAAAGCCCTCGCACAGAAACGAAGACCCAACACAGCCAAAAAATAATAAATTAATTGAAAAAACATAAAATGAGAAAAAACAGTGTCTGCTGTAACTCAGGTGCCCCAGCATTGTGCTGGCGGACCATCCACATCTCAGGGAAGCAATTTCTTTCGTAAATGAATAACGCAGAACAGTCAGCCAGTGCCTTGAGCCATTCCCGCCTTCTGGATACAGGAAAGATGAGTATTGATCGGAAACCGTAGGCCAAAATGGCAAATGGAAAATCTCCACCCATTGTAGGCCAACCAGTTCCTTGATTAAAAAAACAAAGAAGCAAACAAAACCTTTAAAGCAGATGAATAGCGTTTGAAATGGTTTCCTCTTTGTCCACTTTTTCATGCCTCTTTGTGGTGGGAGTGCAGTGGCGAGCCTGGGATTCAGGGCTTAGTTCCCTTTTTCGCCTGTCCTCTCTGTGGGGTCCTTTGAGTCCGGTGGCAGCCTTGCAGGAGAAGGAACCATTTGAGGGCACAGGTGCCCCTGGCACCCAGTTCCAGCTTCTGCTAATAAGCATTTCCATCTCTGATCCTTTTGAGCATGAGGCCTTTGAAGTGCATATTTTTTCAAGACTGTTAATTGCGTGTGCCCTCCTCGGGGAGATGCCAGCGGTCAAGATTCACCTCCTGCTTCTCAGTGTAGAGGGAACCCCGAGGGACCTGTAGCGCAGGGGAGACCTCTCTAGGGTTGGGGTAAGTGAAATGTGTCCCCTCCTCCTGCTTGCTAGGAAGGGAAAGCCCAAAAAGTGCCCTTGGTACCTCCCTGCAGTGGTGTCATTTGGAGGGACCCCAAAATGTGCCTGAGGAGGGTGCCCGTTGCTACTCAGAAAGCCTTCTCATAGAGCTGGTGGTCTTTTTTTTTTTTTTTGAATTAATTGTTTATTTTTTTTGAATTTTTGTATTTTATTTTATTTTTTTGTACAGTAGGTTCTTATTAGTTATCCATTTAATACATATTCGTGTGTATATGTCAATCCCAATCTCCCAATTCATCCCACCACCCCCGCCACATTCCCCCTTGGTGTCCATACGTTTGTTCTCTACATGTGTGTCTCTATTTCTGCCCTGCAAACCGTTTTATCTGTACCATTTTTCTAGGTTCCACATATAGGTGTTAATAATTTATTATTTCTGGCTGCGTTGGGTCTTCGTTGCTGCGCGCGGGCTTTCTCTAGTTGCGGCGAGCCGGGGCTACTCTTCGTTGCGGTGCGCGGGCTTCTCATTGCGGTGGCTTCTCTTGTTGCGGAGCACGGGCTCTAGGCTCGCGGGCTCAGTAGTTGTGGCGCACGGGCTTAGTTGCTCTGCGGCATGTGGGATCTTCCCAGACCAGGGCTCGAACCCGTGACCCCTGCATTGGCGGGCGGATTCTCAACCACTGCGCCACCAGGGAAGCCCCAGAGCTGGTGGTCCTGAATTACAATTGTGCCTCCATTCTGTGTCTGGCGTCTAAGCCTCGTAGCGGATCTTTCACGTGTGTGCATTTCCCCAGCTTGGAGATTTTGCTGGCAAACTGCATGACTGGCAGGAGGGAGGCACAGCACCGGCCCTCTGCGGAGCTGGCAGGGAATAGGGTAATGTACTCAGCCCCCGCGGAGCCCAAAGTCACTTGAAAGAGACAACGATGGTCTCCAGATGAAGTTGGCAGAAAGATAAAGAGGATACAGGGCTTCAGTCTTGGCCACACTGGTTTCAGTGGATGTTCCCAGTAAACATTTAATCAGTCTTCAATCTTGGAGATGAAAATATCTTTCCTATCCACATGGAGGAAGATGTGAAAAGACATGGGAAAGGGCCAGGAGGAAGGGAAGAAGAGTAGAGGGTGCACATTTCCAGACTGCTATGGCCTGAATGTCTGTGTTCTTCCAAAATTTGTCCATTAAAATATTAATGCCCGATGTGATGGTATTTGAAGGTGGAGCCTTTGGGAGGTGCTTAGGTGATAAGGGTAGAGACCTCATGAATGGGATTCATGTTCTTATGAAAGGGTCCCCACAGAGCTCCCTCCCTCCTCCAAGCCCTACGGACATAACGAGCAGGTGCCAGCGATGAACCAGAAAGAGAACCCTTGTCGGAACTTGCTGGGACCCTGTTTTGGGACTCCAGCCTCCAGAACTGTGAGACGTAGACTTCTGTTGTCCATAAGCCACCCAATCTGTGATATTTTATTGTAGCATCCTGAACGAATTAACACACAGATCTTCTGCAGCCCTGTTTTCCAGTCTCCTACTTATGCAGGAATTCCCATTTTATAAACCTGGGAGCACAGTAGCCTTTGCTTGAGCACTTGTAGTGATTGCAAACACAGTCTTTGCAAGGTCATCTCCAGCTGTTAGCCAATCAGCAGTTGTGTCAACAAATTTTCGTTGAGCTTCTCTTTGCAAACATTCTTTTCCCACATAGGGAGCTCCCTTGACTTGCAGTTAGGGCTGTGGTCTTCTGGAAGAGAAATCACAGGCCCTCCTAGGATCCTCCGCTACCCATCACTTCTACTAGGTTTTATGATTGCCTCAGTACGTGAGTGGTTTTTTAAAAGGGAAGCTGCATTAAAAAAAATCCATGTGACTAGTATAGGGCTGGGCGTCCTCACTAATGAATGCAGACAGTCCCCAACTTAGGATATTTTTACTTTAAGATGGTGTGAAAGCAATATGCGTTCAGTAGAAATTGTGCTTCCAGTTTTGAATTTTCATCTTTTCCCGGGCTAGCGATGTGCGGTCTGATGTTCTCTCAGGATGCCGGGCAGTGGCAGCAGCTCCCAGTCAGCCCCTGGGTCGCAGGGTAAACAGCTGATACATTTGCCACCATTCTGTACCCAGACAGCCATTCTGCTTTTCACTTTCAGAACAGTATTCAATCAATGACATGAGACCTTCAACACTCTGTTATAAAATAGTCTTTGTTTTAGATGATTCTGCCCAACTGTCGGCTAATGTTAGTGTTCTGAGCACGTTTAAGCTAGGGGATGTTTGGTACTTCAGGTGTATTAAATGCATTTTTGACTTACAATATTTTCAACTTAGGATGGGTTTATCAGGACATAACCCCATCCTAAGTGGAGGAAGATCTGTATCATAAAAGTAGCTAACTGGCATTGTGCTAAGCCCTTTATATAGATTGTCTAAGTTATCCTCAAACACTCTATGAGGTAGATACTATGCTTATTCCCAAATTTGCACATGAGGAAATGGAGGCCCACAGAGTTTAAGAAATATGTTCGAGAACACATATCTCAGCAAATAGGGAAGTCGTGTGACCCTGTGCCCTCATACTTTGAATCATCAAGACTAAATTTCATCGTCTAGAATCTGCTTTAAAAATTCAGTGTGTCTGTGACCCTCTAGGACTGAATGATAGGAGTCGTTCTTACATTTGGGGTTGGCTGTACAATTTAAATTATTACTTTTAAAATTATTTATTTGGAAATAATTTCAGTTACAAAAAAGTTGCCAAAATCATACAAAGAATGACCATAAATCCTTCACCTAGTTCTCTAAATGTTTACATCTTACATAACCTCAGCAAAATGATGAAAAACCATGCAGTTAATATCAATAGAATATTATTATCTAATCTACAAATCTTATTCAACTTTTACACATTGTCCTAATGTCCTTTTTCCTGGTCCAAGATCCAATTCAGGTTACCTGTTAGATTTACCTGGCATGTCTTCTCCTTAGAGCCTTTTAATCTAGACTGTTCCTCAACTTATCTTTCTTTTTCAGGACTGTATTAGTTTCCCAGGGCTGCTGTAACAAATTGTCACACGTTTGGTAGCCTAAAACAACAGAAATTGATTTCCTCCCACTTCTGAAGCCCGGAAGTCCAACATTAAGGTGTTGTCAGGATTGGTTCCTTGTGGAGGCTCTGAGGGAACATCTGGTCCTTGCCTCTCTCCCAGCTCTTGGGGCTGCGGGCAGTCCTGTTTGGGACTCCAGGCCCTGCCTCCATCTTTAGATGGGCTTTGCTCTGTGTGCCTGTGTCTTCTTTTTTGTCTCCTATAATGACAATTGTTATTGAATTTTGGGTCCACCCTAATCCAGAATGATCTCATCTTGAGATTCTTACCGAAAGGACATCTGCAAACACTGTTATACCGCATAAAGTCACATCTGAGGTTCTGGACGGACAGCCTTTTGGGGCTACAGTTCAACCCACTACAATGACCTTGGTGCTTTTGAAGTATACTGACCGGCTATCTATAGAATGTCCCTCGTCTTGGGACCTTCTCATGTTTCCTCATGATGAAATTCAGGGCTACACGTTTTTGGAAAAATACCACGCTAGTGATCTTGTGTCTCTAGTGCTTTGAATCGGGAGTAATGTGGTGTCAATTTGTTCCATTACTGGTGATACTAACTTTGATTACATAGTTAAGATGGTGCCCCGTAGGTGTCTCCACTGAGTTGCTAATTTTCTTTTGGGATCAGGGATCTTGTGAGATCTTTTAAGACTGTGTAAATATCCTGCTCATCATTCTTTTGTCCACCGATTTTTATTATTTTTTTTATTGACCTATAATCCATATATCATGAAATTCACCCTTTAACATATACAGTTCAGTGGTTTTTATTATATTCACAGAGTTGTGCAATCATCATCATGGTCTAATGGAAAGCTTTCAAGGGTCTAGATGTCAAGATGTATTTAAAGAACAGCATCTATAGATATGAATGAATGACAAAGGGGAAAGATAGGCAGTTATGAACAGAATTATTTCAAATGTAAGGTCTCAGAGTTTGGGCAGTTTGCATTTTACAACACGGTGGCTTAACGTGTAGATTTGGCAGGTACTCGCGACTGGGTTGGATTCTTGGGCTTGGTGTGACTCTTACAATGGAGGTAATAATCATAACTGCTGACGTGTGTATATTATCTCACTCTAGCTCTCGAGTTACATCATCTCCCATGTTGCTCTGGAAACATATTTGTCGTTTAACTTTACTTTGAAGTCAGTCTCCACAGTCAGAGATCCTTGGCTTGGGTTACAGCTTTTAAGGAACCAAGTGATACTGAACTTGGCAAGGCTCTTGCTGCTGCCTTGGGAGCTCTGCCTGTTCACATTGTGTCAGCAAGCTCCACTGGAGGAATACGGTACTTCCCAAACCCCAGAATGTGTGTGCCGTACTGAACACCTTCCCTATGGGGCACAGGGACAACTCAGGCATATCTGGATGGATAGGCAGCAGAGAAAACCAAATGGGCTTAGAAATATTAGGGTAATTTATGTGACAATTTTTTTATGTTCAAAGATAGAATTATAAATCTCTTTTACTTATTCATATGCAAATGTTGAAAGGTTCCCTTCCATACTCCTATAATGGATGAGAGTCCGTAATGACTTGTGTCCTATTCAGGTTTAATGGAGGGGGGAGAAATACACACACACACACACACACACACACACACACACACACACACACACA